>NC_143036.1:7835000-8135000 GCF_057628025.1 Oncorhynchus mykiss | reverse complement strand
GTTAACACATAAATTAATCTATTCCCCTCACTGCACACGCAGAGAGAGACACACACAATCACCCACTAGCCTGGACTGGCCCTGCGTGTCAAAGACAGAGGGGGAATTCACATTTCATTTCCACATGCAAACCTTGACCCCAGGTCCAGTATCCAGAGGATTCCCCAAATACACAAGTTTAAATATCACTTCAGAGAGTTAGAGTTTGAAAGATAATAATGATGTACTCTCTATTATATGGAAGTCAGTTAAAACACTCCTATCTGTCCCCTCAGTTATGTCTGGAGGATAAAAATAGTTTGGCCTTCGCTCAGTTGGATCTCTGGAATTTGCCTGTTGTCCAAAGTTAATCCATCCCCATACAGGGGAATGACAGCACAGCCTGCAGGCAGAAACATTTTCATTTGGAGATGGTTGCAACATTGTTCTAATGTATTCATAGCTTTACGGGCTTTATCTTCCTCTAAGCTTTAGCTATGTGACAAGGCTATTTCTTGCTTTTAAAGGAATTACAGTAAAACGCTCTATTATCTGACATTCAAGATGATTACATTTTCACAAACCCACTCAATAGATCACCCACTCACATTATTTAAGGAATCTTTCCTTAAATTGAGTGATGTTGTGCGGCCACAAATTCAATTAGTCGGTTTGTGTCGGGGGATTTATGAAGCATCATCTGGGGGCGTAAACTTGTAA
The DNA here is from genome assembly GCF_057628025.1 of Oncorhynchus mykiss. Taxonomy (NCBI): domain Eukaryota; kingdom Metazoa; phylum Chordata; class Actinopteri; order Salmoniformes; family Salmonidae; genus Oncorhynchus; species Oncorhynchus mykiss. Next base: position 8,134,301 of record NC_143036.1, on the reverse strand, counting down.
CTACTTGGTTATGGAAAGTGTGAAGCGCAAATAAACACTAGAATAAATAAACACTAGAATAAATAAACACTAGAATAAATAAACACTAGAATAAATAAACACTAGAATAAATAAACACTACAATAAATAAACACTAGAATAAATAAACACTAGAATAAGGCAAATTTGACCATATATTTTATTAAAATGATCATCTTCATGTGGCGTACGATTGTTTTTGTTTTTTCCACTCTCAGACACCAGCTTGGATTAAATACCTCATCTTCTAATCCACATGTAACCTGGTTTATTACGTCCATCGACCAATCAGACCACCATCTGCCTTGTGACATCATCAACGTGTGCATGTGGCCCTTCCCCCCATTCAGCATCCACATCCCCCCATTCAGCATCCACATCCATCCGGGCTAAATTCCTCTTCCTGGTTAATTATAGTGGTATACAGTTTATGTCTGTAGCGGTTTAGGAGAATTTACGCAGCAGATTAGGAGAATAAACATAGCAGGTTAGGAGAGTTAGGTTAAGATTAGGAAAAGGGTTAGGGTTATCTACCTTGTCCCGGACCTGCTGTTTTTGACTCTCTCTCTCTCTGCCAAACCTGTTGTCTCGACCTCTGAATGCTCGGCTATGACAAGCCAACTGACATTTACTCCTGAGGTGCTGACCTGTCGCCCCCCTTTACAACCACTGTGATTATTATTTGACCCTGCTGGACATCTATGAACTTTTGAACATCTTGAAGAACAATCTGGTCTTAATGGCCATGTACTCTTACGATCTCCACCCGTCAAAACCAGAAGAGGACTAGCCACTCCTCAGAGCCTGGTTCCTCTATAGTTTACTTCCTTGCCACCGTGCTTCTACATCTGTATTTGATTGATTGATCGATTGATCTAAAATGCAAATATGTTCACCTTTTGATGTCAATCTGACAAACTGTATCCCATCTAGCCATGACAGGTTAATTACAGCTGATTACGGTGACTTCGAATCTGGTTCTGGTTACACAAGGAGGTTGATTCACACGATGAGATGTCCTACACCTCTTGTAATGCCAAACACACACACACACACACACACACACACACACACACACACACACACACACACACACACACACACACACACACACACACACTCCTCACTTGCCTTCTTGGCTTCCAAGACAACCCCCACAGGAGCCTTTCCCCAATAGAATCTTTCCCTCACTGGAAACACACCTGTTGGCATTCTCACAAACAATCGCAACATTGTTTCAATAATAGAGTTAAAGTCAGAAGTTTACATACACCTTAGCCAAATACATTTAAACTCAGTTTTTCACATTTCCTGAAATGTAATCCTCGTAAAAAATGTTCTGTTTTAGGTCAGTTAGGATCACCACTTTATTTTAAGAATGTGAAATGTCAGAATAATAGTAGAGAGAATTATTTATTTCAGCTTTTATTTCATTCATCACATTCAGAAGTTTACATACACTCAACTAGTATTTGGTAGCATTGCCTTTAAATTGTTTAACTTGGGTCAAACGTTTCAGAAAGCCTTCCACAAGCTTCCCACAATAAGTTGGGTGAATTTTGGCCCATTCCTCTTGACAGAACTGGTGTAACTGAGTCAGGTTTGTAGGTCTCCTTGCTCGCACACGCTTTTTCAGTTCTGCCCAAAAAATTTCTATAGGATTGTGGTCAGGGCTTTGTGATGGCCACTCCAATACCTTGACTTTGTTGTCCTTAAGCCATGTTGCCACAACTTTGGAAATATGCTTGGGGTCATTGTCCATTTGGAAGACCCATTTGTGACCAAGCTTTAACTTCCTGACTGATGTCTTGAGATGTTGCTTCAATATATCCACATAATTTTCCTTCCTCATGATGCCATCTATTTTGTGAAGTGCACCAGTCTAAAGAAGGCCAGTTTTATTGCAAAAGGGTTTTCTAATGATCAATTAGCCTTTTAAAACGCTGAACTTGGATTAGCTAACACAACGTGCCATTGGAACATTGTACTGATGGTCGCTGATAATGGGCCTCTGTACACCTTTGTAGATATTCCATAAAAAAAATAATTTACAACATTAACAATGTCTACACTGTATTTCAGATCAATTTGACGTTATCTTTAATGGACAAAAAAAAAACACAGACATTTCTAAGTGACCCCAAGCTTTTGAATGGTAGTGTACTGTATGTTAATTTGATTTGAATATATACAGTACCAGTCAAAAGTTTGGACACACCTACTCATTCAAGGATTTATCTTTATTTTTATTATTTTCTACATTATAAAATAATATTGAAGACAACAAAACTATGAAATAACACATGGAATCATGTAGTAACCAATAAAGTGTTAAACAAATCAAAATATATTTTGTATTTGAGATTCTTCAAAGTAGCCACCCTTTGCCTTAAAGACAGCTTTGCACACTCTTGGCATTCTCTCAACCAGCTTCATGAGGTTAGTCACCTGGAATGCATTTCAATTAACAGGTGTGCCTGGTAAAAAAATAAATATGTTTTCTTTCCTTTTTAATGCATTTGAGCCAATCAGCTGTCTTGTGACAAGGTAGGGGTGGTATACAGAAGACGGCCCTATTTGGTAAAAGACCAAGTCCATATTATGGCAAGAAAAGCTCAAATAAGCAAAGGGAAATAACATTCCGTCATTACTTTAAGACATGAAGGTCAGTCAATGCGGAAAATTGCTATGATGGGAAAAAGTAGTGGACTGGGCCTTTAATAGTCCTATATTAGAGGACAAATATATCCGTTACGTATTGTAATGGACATATTAAATCCACCCCTACATATAGTATAATGGCACAATCCTTGTATTAATTCAGTTTTTTTTCCCATGTTTGAGCTCTCATGTAGGCATATGGGGCGGCAGTGTAGCCTAGTGGTTAGAGCGTTGGACTAGTAACCGGAAGGTTGCAAGTTCAAACCCCCGAGCTGACAAGGTACAAATCTGTCGTTCTACCCACTGTTCCTAGGCAGTCATTGAAAATAAGAATTTGTTCTTAACTGACTTGCCTGGTTAAATTAAAAAATATATGCATGAGCTCTAATATGTGTATGGTTGTTCTGTATTAATCATCACCTTAGAAAGCTCTGTGTTAGGCTTTGAAACAAAATCCAGGCTACACTCAGTTTTAACCTGTTGATGAACTTGTTTCTTTAAATTGATCACATTGAGGTGAGTTTTGAAAGCGCATATTGTGTTTGATGTGATTTTGAATAGATTTTGCAATGATGTCAGTGGTTAGAGGGACAATAGAGCCCTGAGTACCAGGCCATTAGGACCTGATGGAGGGACAATAGAGCCCTGAGTACCAGGCCATTAGGACCTGATGGAGGGACAATAGAGCCCTGAGTACCAGGCCATTAGGACCTGATGGAGGGACAATAGAGTCCTGAGAGCCCTGAGTACCAGGCCATTATGACTTGGAGGGACAATAGAGCCCTGAGTACCAGGAGGGACAATAGAGCCCTGAGTACCAGGCCATTATGACCTGATGGTCGTTAGTGAGTTGGGTACTACTAACACATGTGCAGACTGCATAAACAGCCCTAGGCCTAACACCATCCTTCCCCCCATATCATTGAATGTGATATTGCCTCTGTAGAACTCCCCCAATGACAACACCCTTCCACCACGATCATGGATCCCACACACACCCACATCATGACTGGATTACCCAGACATCTTTAATTATCATCTTTCTCACACATGACGAGTAACGGGCCCTCATAAGTCCAGAGCCATGTCAGGACCAGCAGGCTAGACAGAGTAGCGGAACAATGCTAGTGCCTAGAACCTTCTGATCCCTCATTACCAACATGAGGCACTCAGAACCCCCTCACACTGCTCTCTCACACTGCTCTCTCACACTGCTCCCTCACACTGCTCTCTGCACACTGCTCTCTCACACTGCTCTCTCACACTGCTCTCTCACACTGCTCTCTCACACTGCTCTCTTACACTGCTCTCTCACACTGCTCTCTGCACACTGCTCTCTCACACTGCTCTCTCACACTGCTCTCTCACACTGCTCTCTGCACACTGCTCTCTCACACTGCTCTCTCACTGCTCTCTCACACTGCTCTCTCACACTGCTCTCTCACACTGCTCTCTCACACTGCTCTCTGCACACTGCTCTCTCACACTGCTCTCTCATACTGCTCTCTCACACTGCTCTCTCACACTGCTCTCTCACACTGCTCTCTCACACTGCTCTCTCACACTGCTCTCTCACACTGCTCTCTGCACAGATGTGACAAACTAGCCATGATTCTTGGAGAGCTCTCGGTTTCCATTTTCAATATTTGGTTTGAAGTGAAGGGTTCATTCAGTTTTATTGATAGAGACACTATTTCACCAAATTGCCATATATTGTTTTGTTTGTTAGGGATATATTATATAGTATTATTATATAGTATATATTATACTATAACAGTTTGTTTGTGATATATTAACATATTATAATTGTTTGTTAATGATATATTATGTCATAATTGTTTGTTAGTGATATATTATAATTGGCATTAGAATAAGTTGTATAATGTGTGTTGATCTTTTTCAGGACCGTGTGAGAGCGAACTGCAGACGTTTGCTGAATGGGGCTTTGGTTATTCTCATCCAGTGTGAGACGTTGACCATGCGAACTCATTGTCCTCTGCATGGCATATCATACCAGTGTCAAACTAATTCAATATGACCTGGAAGCCCACCCAAAACCCCTCTAATACAATTCTAATCCAAATACCGCATTTAACAATATTCTATCAAGTCAACAATTACCTGTATTATCTTCCATCCTATATACAACACTAAATTATGCCTCACCAGTAACCTGTCCATCCTATATACAACACTTAATTATGCCTCACCAGTAACCTGTCCTCAGTCCATCCTATATACAACACTTAATTATGCCTCACCAGTAACCTGTCCATCCTATATACAACACTTAATTATGCCTCACCAGTAACCTGTCCATCCTATATACAACACTTAATTATGCCTCACCAGTAACCTGTCCATCCTATATACAACACTTAATTATGCCTCACCAGTAACCTGTCCATCCTATATACAACACTTAATTATGCCTCACCAGTAACCTGTCCATCCTATATACAACACTTAATTATGCCTCACCAGTAACCTGTCCTCAGTCCATCCTATATACAACACTTAATTTTGCCTCACCAGTAACCTGTCCATACTATATACAACACTTAATTATGCCTCACCAGTAACCTGTCCTCAGTCCATCCTATATACAACACTTAATTATGCCTCACCAGTAACCTGTCCTCAGTCCATCCTATATACAACACTTTAAGTCAGTGAGCTGTTGCACTGAACCAAGTCCAACTCTTTTCTGCCAGTTTGCCTGGACATGACATTTTGCTGTGTAATTAACAAGACAGGTCTGGAGGAACGAGCCTGGTACTGAGGTCAGTAACCTGGCTGACTAGTCTCCAGGGCTATGGCTAGTGGTGAGATCAGTAACCTGGCTGACTACAGTCTCCAGGGCTACGGCTAGTGGTGAGAGCAGTAACCTGGCTGACTACAGTCTCCAGGGCTATGGCTAGTGGTGAGAGCAGTAACCTGGCTGACTAGTCTCCAGGGCTACGGCTAGTGGTGAGATCAGTAACCTGGCTGACTAGTCTCCAGGGCTACGGCTAGTGGTGAGATCAGTAACCTGGCTGACTACAGTCTCCAGGGCTACGGCTAGTGGTGAGATCAGTAACCTGGCTGACTAGTCTCCAGGGCTACGGCTAGTGGTGAGATCAGTAACCTGGCTGACTAGTCTCCAGGGCTATGGCTAGTGGTGAGAGCAGTAACCTGGCTGACTAGTCTCCAGGGCTACGGCTAGTGGTGAGAGCAGTAACCTGGCTGACTAGTCTCCAGGGCTATGGCTAGTGGTGAGATCAGTAACCTGGCTGACTAGTCTCCAGGGCTACGGCTAGTGGTGAGATCAGTAACCTGGCTGACTACAGTCTCCAGGGCTACGGCTAGTGGTGAGATCAGTAACCTGGCTGACTAGTCTCCAGGGCTACGGCTAGTGGTGAGATCAGTAACCTGGCTGACTACAGTCTCCAGGGCTACGGCTAGTGGTGAGATCAGTAACCTGGCTGACTAGTCTCCAGGGCTACGGCTAGTGGTGAGATCAGTAACCTGGCTGACTACAGTCTCCAGGGCTACGGCTAGTGGTGAGATCAGTAAACTGGCTGACTAGTCTCCAGGGCTACGGCTAGTGGTGAGATCAGTAACCTGGCTGACTAGTCTCCAGGGCTACGGCTAGTGGTGAGATCAGTAACCTGGCTGACTACAGTCTCCAGGGCTACGGCTAGTGGTGAGAGCAGTAACCTGGCTGACTACAGTCTCAAGGGCTACGGCTAGTGGTGAGAGCAGTAACCTGGCTGACTACAGTCGCTAGGGCTATATGGCTAGCCATTCAGAGGGCATAGGCCCACCCATTTGGGAGCCAGGCCTACCCACTGGGGAGCCAGGCCCAGCCAATCAGAACGGCTTTATTACCGACAGAAATACAACCAGTGTGTGCCCAGTGGGACGGAAGATTGTAGTTGGAGTAGCCTGGGTGGGACTGGCAGCAGGAGAAGTCAGTGGTGAAGAAGTCATTTAGAAGACAACCAACTCAATCAGCTCTTCTGAAAATTAAAGACAGCGTAATGCAAAACCAAACTAAAATGGATGATTACTCACAATATCTTCATCTAATCAAAACACTGACACAGTTTTATTGTTTCTGCCATGTTTTAATAGATGAATTTGTCTCCTACAAAATCCCTCGGTAAGCTACCATCAGCTGCCCAACTTTTGAAGAAGTGTCTCCATGTCCCGAAGAGGAAGAACGTGCTAGCAGGATCTGCAAAAATAACTTTACGGTGGTAGACTTCGCAAGGCAGGGCACTTTAAATGCAGTAACCGGGAGGTTCCGAATGGCAAAGAGTCATAGGCCTATGTTGACGCCCTCGGCTTGTGCCTCCATTTTACATTGAGGGTTATGGTGTAGGGGTTACCGACCGACCATCATCGACTTGAGTCAAGCAAAAACGACTGAATGGAGGTGATGCGAGTCAAAGCAATGGAGCCTGAGGTAACGGTACCCGACCATGACTGATGTTGACTAGGCTTAGCGTTAAGACACTGGACAACTTTGTTGCAACTCTAGTTGAAGGTAAACTAGTCAATTGCGTCTGAAGTGTTTTGTGTAAGATGCCTTAATTGTTTTCTACCAACCGGAAAGATTAGTTAGTACATCATGCCAAACTGACCCCTGGGTTCCAGAGTGTTCCTGTGCTGCGGTGGAGAAGAGGTCCACCGGGACCATCACTAAAGAGCTCGGGGCCCAGCTAGATTGCGCTCACAACCATCCGTATACAACCAAGTCCTGCCCCTATACGCCACAGGTGGAGCTGACGGAGAGTGTGATCAGTGAAGACCAGAACTCGCTGTATGAACCTGAGAGCTCAGAATCACAAACATCACAGTGCGAGCCGAGTTACACTATCGATCACCTTGGGGGAGCGGGATGGTGTTCTGAAAATGGAGAAGGAGCAGGCCATTCAACAGCAAATTCATAAAGGGAATCTGAGTGGAATTGTTTTTCCAATGTTTTTTTTTACCCGTTTCAACGGATATGCTACTTTGTCCCGGTTCTGCTGTTCCGACTCTCTCTCAACCTATTAATGCTCAGCTATGAAAAGACAACTTACATTTGCTCCTGAGGTGTTGAACTGTTGCACCTTCTATAACCACTGTGGTTATTATTTTGATGTAGAAAGGGCTTTTGTAAAAAAAAAAAAAAATTTGATCGATTGTTGTGCATAGTATCTCTAACATATTTTGGTGAGTATTTAATCTGCATCTTAACTTCTTTAAGTGCCAATCAGCAGTAGACACAATAACAAAGTGTCTCCCTGCTCTTCTGTAAAAATCGGGGCTGGGGAAATGTAACCACTCTCAAATTCATAGACAGAGATATAGATGCAAGGACTGACCATGTTTCTATGATCGGTCTCCACTACCATATAACCCAGTTCACTTTGGATGAAAGTGTCTGCTAAATGGTATATTATTAAAGTCTCCTTTGACTCTGACCTGCTCCAGCCATTAAAGTCTCCTTTGACTCTGCCAACTAGCCTCTTCCAGTGTAGTTACCATTCCTTTCCGATAGACGGCAGCCAAAGCTAGTTGAAGTCACTACTCTAGTGACAGGGCCAACTAGCCTCTTCCAGTGTAGTTACCATTCCTTTCCGATAGACGGCAGCCAAAGCTAGTTGAAGTCACTACTCTAGTGACAGGGCCAACTAGCCTCTTCCAGTGTAGTTACCATTCCTTTCCGATAGACGGCAGCCAAAGCTAGTTGAAGTCACTACTCTAGTGACAGGGCCAACTAGCCTCTTCCAGTGTAGTTACCATTCCTTTCCGATAGACGGCAGCCAAAGCTAGTTGAAGTCACTACTCTAGTGACAGGGCCAACTAGCCTCTTCCAGTGTAGTTACCATTCCTTTCCGATAGACGGCAGCCAAAGCTAGTTGAAGTCACTACTCTAGTGACAGGGACACGGGGTTAGTGGGCATTGAAAGTTTTATGTTCAAATCAAGTTTATCTGGTTACGCTTGAACCTGTTGTTATAGTGGATAAGCTAACTAAAACTATTATTTTTTTTTACGCAAGGCGCAGGCATTAGGTCTATGTCTGGGGGGGAAAAAAATAAAATCACAGCAGGCTCGATTTACTAAATGAACTGGTTTTATTCAAATTCAAACCCTTTATCAATGCCTTTTATTCAGAGTACGCACACCTTCTTGATGAAACCACCACACGCAGGGACGAGACGTCGTACCCCTCGTCCAATCCTCCCTTATGCCCATAGGGTTACCAGGCGATAAACCGCCAGTCTGTATGCTCTGCAAACAAAATCATAAGACAAGGTAGTCTGATTCCGAAACTAAATCACAATGTATTTATAAATGAGCGCGTCCCATTATTGGTTAGAATGACATTTCATAAATCGTGATGCTGTCTGCTTTTCAAACTCCGATCGTCTAATCTAAAAAAGGTAAATGTGTTTCCATCACGCCAAAAAACGCTGGTGATAAACAGTGTTATAGGATACTGATTATATTATATATATATATTGAGCAATTACCCACTACTGATATTTACCTTAATTTATAATCAAGCAAAATTTCAGCTATTTTTAACTGGCATATCGGTTGACGACTGGTCAAGTAACCTCTCCTGCCAGGAAGTCCTTCATAGCAACATGTCTAATAAGTACATCACCATCCAGACAGACTGACAGGAACCTCTGACTGGATGTAATACAGCCACCATCTGCTGGGATTTTGTGCTGCATCGCCAACATTTCTCTACACACACACACACACACACACACACACACACACACACACACACACACACACACACACACACACACACACACACACACACACACTCTTGCCATTATCTGGCAGCATCCTCACCAGTTTCTGTATGTGTGCCGACCCTCTAGCTGAGGTGTTTTAGGCAGCATATCTGTGTTGTTACCGCTACGAGAACGAACTCTGATCTGGGGCAACGATCGGCTCAAACATGAACGTCTTCAGTAGGTTTATTGGCTCCCTAATTAACGTTACTTCATTCTCAGTCTCGGAGCGAGTCAGTAAATTCAGCCATTTTGGGGGAGTTCCAAAATGGTCTCTCCTGCTAGTGACACAACAATGCCAAAAATGGCGATTTACAAATAGCTGGCGTTCTAAATCCTAGTGTTTCCATTCCCCTTCAAGGTTTGGTCTTGCTGCAGACAGATGAGGGCCCTCAAAACCTTTGCTTATTTAATCGCAAAATAGAGGGAAATAAACCTAATAGTCACAATGAACAAACCTAATAGTCCTTCACTCATGCTGCCAAACATACCCTCGTAAAACTGACCATCCTACCGATCCTCGCAATGTAATTTACAAAGTAGCCTCCAACACCCTACTTAATAAATTGGATGCAGTCTATCACAGTGCCATTAGTTCTGTCACCAAAGCTCCATATACTACCCACCACTGTGACCTGTACGCTCTCGTTGGCTGGCCCTCGCTTCATACTCGTCGCCAAACCCACTGGCTCATTGTCATCTACAAGACCCTGCTATGTAAAGTCCCCCTTATCTCAGCTCGCTGGTCACCATAGCAGCACCCACCTGTAGCACGCGCTCCAGCAGGTATATCTCTCTGGTCACCCCCAAAACCTGCTTCAGATATAGGTGCTGGCCCAGCATGTCCACTGGTGAGACCTGCTTCAGCTATAGGTGCTGGCCCAGCATGTCCACTGGTCGAGACCTGCTTCAGATACAGGTGCTGGCCCAGCATGTCCACTGGTCGGTGGGAAATATAGATACAACAGTAGGATATGGTATACATGTTGTTTTAAAGTCTGAGATTTAAAAATGTCACCTCCTGGGGGTGAAATCCACAGACACATCTCTGAAGACCCATGAGCAGAGTTGTCCATGGACCTGCATTGGACAATTCTCTATCTGTAACAATATATAAGGAAGCCCTTCTGGTGACTTCACCATCTCACAGCACTCTTAAACAGCTCACCCCAACTACCCATCCCCAACACCTGAAACCGGGAGTCAGGGGATGATGAACTCTAGGTCTTTCTGGAACTTTCCTTAACCTGTTGTGATTGGTTGACAAGATCACAGCTTGGGACTTTGACGCTGTGTATACTGTCTTTGTTACAATATCCAATGACAAGTTGACGGCCAAATATTGTAATACAGTTGCTGTTCATTAGTGGTTAAGTACAACATTTAATGACAGGTATTTCTAGTAGCACAGTGTGTTTTCTAGACAAACACAAGTTCAAATGTCATAGCCCTATGCATGGTTTGCCATTATCTCTTGTCATAATGCGCACCTTTTGAAAGAGGTCCTACCAACTCTTCTTCCTCGGAGCTGACCTGTTGGCCGCATCGACAGATCAAACCCCAGTAGTGGCAAATGTCTGCAAGCAGGACATCCACTCCCTTGTGGGGCTTATGGGTATTTTTATTCATCTGAATCCAATAGGATGAATGTATCGCTCTACCACAAGAACAATTAGCAATACATATGCAAACCTTATGTAGACTAGGCTGAAACAGGCAGCCTACAAGATTACATGATGTTATTGGGAAATTTGTCAGAATTCAAGCAAGTACGCTAATCAAATATCATTGCAAATGAGTCAACTTAGGCTATACATCATGGGCTGACTGATTTTAATTCCCAAACAAATACATAGGTATATTCAGACCCCTTGACTATTTTTTTTCTCCACATTTTGTTTGGTTACAGCCTTACTCTAAAATGGATTAAATTGTACAGCTATTTTCAGGTCTCTCCAGAGATGTTTGATTGGGTTCAAGCGCAGGCTGGGCCACTCAAGGACATTCAGAGACTTGTCCCGAAGCCACTCCTTCGTTGTCTTGGTTGTGTGCTTAGGGTCGTTGTCCCGTTGGAAGGCGAACCTTTGCCCCAGTCTGAGGTCCTGAGCGCTGTGGAGCAGGTTTTCATCAAGGATCTCTGTATTTTACTGTGTTCATCTTTCCCTCGATCCTGACTAGTCTCCCTGACGCTGAAAAACATCCCCACAGCATGATGCTGCCACCACCATGCTTCCACCACCGTGCTGCCACCACCATGCCTTAGGGATGGTGCCAGGTTTCCTCCAGATGCAACCGCTTGGCATTCAGGCCAAAGAGTTCAGTATTGGTTTCATCAGAGCAGAGAATCTTGTTTAGGTGGCTTTTGGCATACTCCATCCGGGCTGACACGTGCCTTTTACTGAGGAGTGGCTTCCATCTGGACAATTTACCATAAAGACCTGATTGGTGGAGTGCTGCAGAGCTCCAATCAAGTTGTCTCAAGGATGACCAATGGAAACAGGGTGCACCTGAGCTCAATTTCGAGTCTCATATCAGGGTCTGAATACTAATGTAAATATTATATTCCTGTTTTTAATAAATTTGCAAACATAAAAAAAAAACATTTTTGCTTTGTCATTATGGGGTATGTGTGTGTTTTATTTTATCCATTTTAGAATAAGGCTGTAATGTGGAAAAAGTCAAGGGGTCTGAAGGCACGTTTAGCTATGCCTAGATATGTTTATAACAACGTTGGCCCCCTGGATAGCATTATATAACTTAGCTAGCATAACAATACAGCTACCTATCTAGTCAGAAGGACATCAGGTGACACTAACTCTGCCCAACCCAACGAAAGTGAATTCTACTGTAACGTTACCAAATTATGTGTCTGTACTGTAAGCTGTTTACACAGATAGCAAACGTTATCTAATGAACTTCGCTAGATCAATAGCATTTACTAAAATGGGCAATAACTTGACCTTGGTAATGTTGGCAGAATACATTATATTTTAGATCTCAGCAACTTTGACAGTTCTCTTACCTATAAAAAAAAACAAACGCTAGAGCTACTGCATCTTTACTGTACCGTTACCATGCTAGCTAGCATGCTAAGCAACTATTGATAGCCACAAGTTAGCGGTTGCTATTTACATTCTACTGTTGGAAAACATGTTTGCTCTGGTTAATATCACCACTGCAGTAAAATTCATATTGTTTACCTTACCTTGTGGTATGAAATGCTGATAGTCCAGGAGAAGGTAGGCTAGCTAGCAGGCTAGCTACAGTTCTGTCTCAATTGTGCACTATCTGGATGTTTCTGTTTTTTTCCCAGGTGGTTGCCTGAGTCAACCAATAGCGTCGCACCACTCCAACTTTCGAACGATGGGGGGTGTGCGACGCTATTGGCTGTGTCCTTTTACCGAAATATGAGAAGCAATACACGATTGGCTTTGGAAACATGGTCATGGATATGGTGATTGGATGTGGTTGACAGCCTAATGAGTGAAATAGCGCCAAAGCGTCATCCTCTACCAACTGAGCTGGAGAGGACCACAATTTATCTTTTAAACACAGTTTATCTTATTCATATAATTTGGTGTATATTTTATTTGTCCTAGAACGGATAATCCTCCTTGGTTTCAGGATATGGACACCATGTCAAATCAAATCAAATAAAATTTTATTTGTCACATACACATGGTTAGCAGATGTTAATGCGAGTGTAGCGAAATGCTTGTGCTTCTAGTTCCGACAATGCAGTAATAACCAACAAGTAATCTAGCTAACAATTCCAAAACTACTACCTTATAGACACAAGTGTAAGGGGATAAAGAATATGTACATAAAGATATGTGAATGAGTGATGGTACAGAGCGGCATAGGCAAGATACAGTAGATGGTATTGAGTGCAGTATATACATATGAGATGAGTATGTAAACAAAGTGGCATAGTTAAAGTGGCTAGTGATACATGTATTACATAAAGATGCAGTAGATGATATAGAGTACAGTATATACATATACATATGAGATGAATAATGTAGGGTACGTAACATTATATTAGGTAGCATTGTTTAAAGTGGCTAGTGATATATTTTACATCATTTCCTATCAATTCCCATTATTAAAGTGGCTGGAGTTGAGTCAGTGTGTTGGCAGCAGCCACTCAATGTTAGTGGTGGCTGTTTAACAGTCTGATGGCCTTGAGATAGAAGCTGTTTTTCAGTCTCTCGGCCCCAGCTTTGATGCACCTGTACTGACCTCGCCTTCTGGATGATAGCGGGGTGAATAGGTAGTGGCTCGGGTGGTTGTTGTCCTTGATGATCTTTATGGCCTTCCTGTGACATCGGGTGGTGTAGGTGTCCTGGAGGGCAGGTAGTTTGCCCCCGGTGATGCGTTGTGCAGACCTCACTACCCTCTGGAGAGCCTTACGGTTGTGGGCGGAGCAGTTGCCGTACCAGGCGGTGATACAGCCCGACAGGATGCTCTCGATTGTGCATCTGTAGAGGTTTGTGAGTGCTTTAGGTGACAAGCCAAATTTCTTCAGCCTCCTGAGGTTGAAGAGGCGCTGCTGCGCCTTCTTCACGATGCTGTCTGTGTGGGTGAACCAATTCAGTCTGTCTGTGATGTGTACGCCGAGGAACTTAAAACTTACTACCCTCTCCACTACTGTTCCATCGATGTGGATAGGGGGGTGTTCCCTCTGCTGTTTCCTGAAGTCCACAATCATCTCCTCAGTTTTGTTGACGTTGAGTGTGAGGTTATTTTCCTGACACCACACTCCGAGGGTGTTGCCATGGTTTAAAAGATTGCGATCTAGTTGTTAATTAGACTACACTATAAGATACTGTCCTGTAGAGCCAAGCACCGACACACACAAACACAACATAATTACACTAGGATATACAATGGAACAGGCATGAATATTTCATATTTATACAAATGGATATTGCCAATGTTCACCAGCATAAACCATGAAAACAAACTGTATTTCAGATATTTTCAAAGTCATCTGAAAAAGCCATCCTCTCTCTGTCCTATCATCCATATCACCTGTCATCATCTGACCTTTGTGTCATCTGTGATTACTCAGGGAGAACATTAGAATATCTATCTAATACATTTGCTATTGGAACGGCCTGTCTCTGCTGGCAATGTGCTGTACTGTACAGGCCTGTCTCTGTTGGCAATGTGCTGTACTATACAGGCCTGTCTCTGCTGGCAATGTGTTGTACTATGTAGGCCTGTCTCTGTTGGCAATGTGCTGTACTATACAGGCCTGTCTCTGCTGGCAATGTGTTGTACTATACAGGCCTGTCTCTGCTGGCAATGTGTTGTACTATGTAGGCCTGTCTCTGTTGGCAATGTGCTGTACTATACAGGCCTGTCTCTGCTGGCAATGTGCTGTACTATATAGGCCTGTCTCTGCTGGCAATGTGTTGTACTATGTAGGCCTGTCTCTGCTGACAATGTGTTGTACTATACAGGCCTGTCTCTGCTGACAATGTGTTGTACTATACAGGCCTGTCTCTGCTGGCAATGTGTTGTACTATACAGGCCTGTCTCTGCTGGCTATGTGTTGTACTATGTAGGCCTGTCTCTGCTGGCAATGTGCTGTATTATGCAGGCCTGTCTCTGCTGGCAATGTGCTGTATTATGCAGGCCTGTCTCTGCTGGCAATGTGCTGTATTATGCAGGCCTGTCTCTGCTGGCAATGTGCTGTATTATGCAGGCCTGTCTCTGCTGGCAATGTGCTGTATTATGCAGGCCTGTCTCTGCTGGCAATGTGCTGTATTATGCAGGCCTGTCTCTGCTGACAATGTGCTGTATTATGCAGGCCTGTCTCTGCTGACAATGTGCTGTATTATGCAGGCCTGTCTCTGCTGGCAATGTGCTGTATTATGCAGGCATGTCTCTGCTGGCAATGTGCTGTATTATGCAGGCCTGTCTCTGCTGGCAATGTGCTGTATTATGCAGGCCTGTCTCTGCTGGCAATGTGCTGTATTATGCAGGCCTGTCTCTGCTGGCAATGTGCTGTATTATGCAGGCCTGTCTCTGCTGACAATGTGCTGTATTATGCAGGCCTGTCTCTGCTGACAATGTGCTGTATTATGCAGGCCTGTCTCTGCTGACAGTGTGCTGTATTATGCAGGCCTGTCTCTGCTGACAATGTGCTGTATTATGCAGGCCTGTCTCTGCTGGCAATGTGCTGTATTATGCAGGCCTGTCTCTGCTGGCAATGTGCTGTACTATACAGGCCTGTCTCTGCTGGCAATGTGCTGTATTATGCAGGCCTGTCTCTGCTGGCAATGTGCTGTACTATACAGGCTTTCGGTGTAGATTAGAAGAGAAGAGTGTAGCTGGGGACTTGATGGAGCTCTGGGGAAATGAGGAGGAGAGACTCATCAGCTCGCTTCCCCTAAACTGGCTCAGTCCCTCTCTCATCATGTCTACTTGGGTGTGTCCATGACTCCCTCTCATCTCTACATCCTCCTAACTCAACGGGGTCTCAGAACATTTCATGCTATTCTGTATGTAAATCTGAGACACTCCGTTTAGAATGGTATGTTACGTTTGTGGCTGTCCATAATCCATTTCGTAGGAAATGTTATGTATTACAATTAGTATGATATGTTACGAATTGAAACTTATTGTGGCTAGCATTAGCTATGTGGCTAACGCTAAAATTAGCTAGCTCTAGCGGTTAGCGGTTAGGGTTAGGGTTAAGGTTAGGATTAAAGTAAGAGTTAGTGTGAGGGAAAGGTTAGCTAACATGCTAAATAGTTAATGTAGATCAAATGTAGTAGCAAAGTAGATTCAAAGATGCTATTTAGCTAAAATGCTGTCCGTGATGAGATTCACACACTCAACCTTTTGGTAGCTAAGGGTTCGCGTTATACATGTAAACATACACTCCGACAAACCACCCTCTTTTTGTTTATTTTTTGCATTAATTTTTTTAAATTTTATGTAAGAATACCTAACATAACATATACTAATTTGAGTGTCCCGGAATTACTATGTTACGTCTAGTCTATAAGATCAGTCTGACTAACTAACACAGAACAAGACACCCTGTCATCCCTCATCCTCCTCACTAACAGAGAACAAGACACCTTGTCATCCCTCATCCTCCTCACTAACAGAGAACAAGACACCCTGTCATCCCTCATCCTCCTCACTAACACAGAACAAGACACCCTGTCATCCCTCATCCTCCTCACTAACAGAGAACAAGACACCTTGTCATCCCTCATCCTCCTCACTAACAGAGAACAAGACACCCTGTCATCCCTCATCCTCCTCACTAACAGAGAACAAGACAACCTGTCATCCCTCATCCTCCTCACTAACAGAGAACAAGACACCCTGTCATCCCTCATCCTCCTCACTAACACAGAACAAGACACCCTGTCATCCCTCATCCTCCTCACTAACAGAGAACAATACACCCTGTCATCCCTCATCCTCCTCACTAACACAGAACAATACCTCCTGTCATCCCTCATCCTCCTCACTAACAGAGAACAAGACACCCTGTCATCCCTCACCCTCCTCACTAACAGAGAACAAGACACCCTGTCATCCCTCATCCTCCTCACTAACAGAGAACAAGACACCCTGTCATCCCTCATCATCCCAAATAACAGAGAACAAGACTTCCTGTCATCCCTCATCATCCTCCCTAACACAGAACAAGACTTCCTGTCATCCCTCATCCTCCTCACTAACAGAGAACAATGCACCCTGTCATCCCTCATCATCCTACCTAACACAGAACAACACACCCTGTCATCCCTCATCCTCCTCACTAACACAGAACAAGACACCCTGTCATCCCTCATCCTCCTCACTAACACAGAACAAGACACCCTGTCATCCCTCATCCTCCTCACTAACAGAGAACAATACCTCCTGTCATCCCTCATCCTCCCAACTAACACAGAACAAGACACCCTGTCATCCCTCATCCTCCTCACTAACAGAGAACAAGACACCTTGTCATCCCTCATCCTCCTCACTAACAGAGAACAAGACACCCTGTCATCCCTCATCATCCCAACTAACAGAGAACAATACCTCCTGTCATCCCTCATCCTCCTCACTAACAGAGAACAAGAAACCTTGTCATCCCTCACCCTCCTCACTAACAGAGAACAAGACACCCTGTCATCCCTCATCCTCCTCACTAACAGAGAACAAGACACCCTGTCATCCCTCATCATCCCAACTAACAGAGAACAAGACTTCCTGTCATCCCTCATCATCCTCCCTAACACAGAACAAGACTTCCTGTCATCCCTCATCATCCTACCTAACACAGAACAATACACCCTGTCATCCCTCATCCTCCTCACTAACACAGAACAAGACACCCTGTCATCCCTCATCCTCCTCACTAACACAGAACAAGACACCCTGTCATCCCTCATCCTCCTCACTAACAGAGAACAATGCACCCTGTCATCCCTCATCATCCTACCTAACACAGAACAACACACCCTGTCATCCCTCATCCTCCTCACTAACAGAGAACAATGCACCCTGTCATCCCTCATCATCCTAACCTAACACAGAACAAGACACCCTGTCATCCCTCATCATCCTACCTAACACAGAACAAGACTTCCTGTCATCCCTCTTCCTACTCACTAACAGAGAACAAGACACCCTGTCATCCCTCATCCTCCTAACTCATCCCTCATCCTCCTCACTAACAGAGAACAAGACACCCTGTCATCCCTCATCCTCCTCACTAACAGAGAACAATGCACCCTGTCATCCCTCATCCTCCTAACTAACAGAGAACAAGACATCCTGTCATCCCTCATCATCCCAACTAACAGAGTATGGGTCAGTAATGCACTAGAGCTCAGATAACTCAGAAGTTATTTGAACTGGTTTGAAGCACTGGGAGATTTTAGGAGACAGTGTATTGTATATGGTTCTGTGTGTGTCCTATGGAACTCCCCTGCAGAGGTGTGTGTGTTTGTGTGTGTGTGTGTGTGTGTGTGTGTGTGTGTGTGTGTGTGTGTGCGTGCGTTGCCGTGTGTGTGCGTGCTTTGCCGTGTGTGTTTATGTGCGTGCGTGTGTGTGTGCACGTATGCGCGTGTGTGTGTGTGTGTGTGCGCTCATGCGCGCGCATGTGTGTGTGTGTGTGTGTGTGCGTGTGCGTGCGTGCGTGTGTGTGTGTGCGTGCGTGTGTGTGTGGATAAATACTGTGACAGGAGCCCCTTAACGGAGGAACTCTGTCTTTCATTATTTAACAATATTCTCTGGAATCGTCCTGAGACAGCAAATCTCCATTTAAGGGTCTGGATATGGGCCTATTACGCTGCTCCACAGTACTGGGTACATTTAAGCAGTTTCGATGTATTTTGTGTTAGCGTCTGTCTCGGTGGCTTGGTTTCGATGTTCAACTTTACGAGCATGGCTATGTTAGTGTGTGCTTAAGTGTACGTGCTACATTGGTGAGCATCTGTGTGTGTTTCTGTCCTAAGGTGCAATGAAGCATGTAGATGATCTTGTTAATTAAGCAATAAGACCCGAGGGGGTGTGGTATATTGCCAATATACCACGGCTAAGTGCTGTTCTTGTGCACAACGCAACGTGGACTGCCCTGACACAGCCCTTAGTCGTGGTATATTGACCATATACCACAAACCCCCAAGGTACCTTATTGCTATTAGAAACATGTTACCATCTTAATTAGAGCAGGAAAAATAACTGTTTTATCATACTCGTGGTATACGGTATGATACACCTCGGCTGTCAGCCAATCAGCATTCAAGGTTCAAACCACCCAGTTTATAACACACTTTATAAACTGGGTGGTCCAAGCACTGAATGTTGATTGGCTGACAGCCGAGGTGTATCAGACCGGAGGGTGATTACAAAGGTGGCTCTATGTAGCTACGTACAAATGCAACTAATTTACCCACAACCCCCCACAGACAAGGATTTAAGATCAACTAATTTACCCAACCCCTCACAGACAAGGATTTAAGATCAACTAATTTACCCAACCCCTCACAGACAAGGATTTAACATCAATTAATTTACCCACAACCCCTCACAGACAAGGATTTAAGATCAAGTAATTTACCCACAACCCCTCACAGACAAGGATTTAAGATCAAGTAATTTACCCACAACCCCCCACAGACAAGGATTTAACATCAACTCATTTACCCAACCCCTCACATACAAGGATTTAAGATCAAGGGCCTGATTACCTGCATGTCCACCAATGTTATTTACATGTTTAAATGTCCTTGTGGTTTGTCTTACATAGGTAAAACCCTCTGAGTTCTCTGAGATACGTTGGAATAGAAATGGTCAAGACGTCACGCAGGGGAGGGGTCATTGAGAGGAAACAGGGGAGGGGTCATTGAGAGGAAACAGGGGAGGGGTCATTGAGAGGAAACAGGGGAGGGGTCATTGAGAGGAAACAGGGGAGGGGTCATTGAGAGGAAACAGGGGAGGGGTCATTGAGAGGAAACAGGGGATGGGGTCATTGAGAGGAAACAGGGGAGGGGTCATTGAGAGGAAACAGGGGAGGGGTCATTGAGAGGAAACAGGGGAGGGGTCATTGAGAGGAAACAGGGGAGGGGTCATTGAGAGGAAACAGGGCAGGGGTCATTGAGAGGAAACAGGGGAGGGGTCATTGAGAGGAAACAGGGGAGGGGTCATTGAGAGGAAACAGGGGAGGGGTCATTGAGAGGAGACATCTTTAAAGGGATTCTTTCTGGATCCACAGGCTGAACACACTGTCTCCTCTTGGCCTTAATGAGGAGTTTGACTTAGAAACCGGTTTTAATAGTTTCAATAATTCTAATTTGTTTTTAAAAAACAAAAGTTCTTAATTGAGTATTGTATGTGCATGTATATTACTATAAATATTGATGACATTCTCTGTGTCTGATCACATACATTGAATGTTAATATTGTGAAATTATGTTATACACATTTTTTTTAACCTTGACCATAGAAAGCCTTTATTTTCTATGGTAGAGTAGGTCAGGGCGTGACTAGGGGTTTGTTCTAGTTTATTATTTATATGTGGGGTTCTAGGTTTGTTTTTCTATGTTGGTGTTTTGGTATGATTCCCAATTAGAGGCAGCTGGCTGTCGTTGTCTCTAATTGGGGATTATGTTTAAGTAGCTGTTTTTCCCACTTGTGTTTATGGGATATTGTTTTGAGTTATTGCACGTAGCATCTCTGTAGTCACGGTTCGTTGTTAGTTTATTGTTTATTTGTTTTTTGTCTTTGTCAAGTTTCACTTTATTCATAAAAATTATGTGGAACTCAACATCCGCTGCTGCCTTGGTCCGATATTCATTCCAACGAACGAAGTTGAAACCTCTTGTTTCAGGAAGTGATGTCACCGAGTACTGCCCCTATACATAGGGCCCTCCACCTCCACCTGGGAAATGGATGCCTGATGAAGACCTAATGGTTGAAACGTTGTTAATTAATAAATATCAGAGGGGAGCATGAGCAGCAGTGTGCTGAGTTTTCCTTTCTGTTTGCCATGAGTTTTGCCTAGAACTCCAGCACCTGAGGGAAGTACCTGGATGTGTGATATGTTCTTCAGATTTTGTATATTGGCCCTATGTAACACTCCCTCCGGCCTTATTGCTTCTATGTTGTATATCTACAGTAGAAGGTGACGGAATATGACTAGACTGTCACGACTTCCGGTCGAAGTCACCAACCTTCTAGCCATCACTGATCCATTTTTTCATTTTCCATTGGTTTTTGTCTTGTCTTCCTTCACACCTGGTTCCAATCCCATCATTTACATGTTGTGTAGTTAACCCTCGGTTTCCCCTCATGTCCTTGTCGGAGATTGTTTAGTTTGTATGAGATGTGCTATTCAGTGTTGGTGAGGCGACGGGGTTTTGTACCCACTTTGTTATTTTGTACATTGTGGTTGTTTTGGAGTTTGGTCATCATTTTATTAAACAACTCCGTTGATAGCATGGTCGTTCTCCTGCGCCTGACTTCCCTGCCACCAACACGCACCCT
Organism: Oncorhynchus mykiss; assembly: GCF_057628025.1. Classification (NCBI taxonomy): domain Eukaryota; kingdom Metazoa; phylum Chordata; class Actinopteri; order Salmoniformes; family Salmonidae; genus Oncorhynchus; species Oncorhynchus mykiss. The sequence continues at coordinate 8,112,823 of NC_143036.1, read as the reverse complement.
TTTATATAGACGAGTCCATTGATAATTCAACTCCAACTTCGCGATAACACTTTGGCGTACCATATCTGTCGTTACTTATGTCATATGTATATACTGTATTTTATACCATCTATTGCATCTTGCCTATGCCGCTCTGTCATTGCTCATCCATATATTTATATGTATATATTCTCATTATATTCCTTTACTTAGATTTGTGTGTAAAAGGTAGTTGTTGGGAATTGTTAGATAATTACTGCACTGTCAGAACTAGAAGAACATGTATTTGGCTACACTCGCATTAACATCTGCTAACCATGTGTATGTGACCAATAACATTTGATTTGATTACTGTTCATAAGGGTGAATACTCTCTAGCTCCTGTAAAGATGTATCCTTTAGATTTGCACGGCTATTTCCTATTATAAAATGTCTTATTCAATGTAAAAAAAAAAAAAAAAAAAACATGGTGTGGTTATTTGATTGCACAGTCAGTCAAAGCTGAAAGAACACCATTATTGTTAACCGACAGTATACAGTCCTACTATTGGCTAGAAATCAGACTGAAATTGTTGTTGATTACCCTTGGTTTCCAGTGAATTTTTTTTCTTTTCCTTCCTTCCTTTCCCTGTGGTCTCGGACATGGCATGCACAGCACCTCACCATTTCCCAGGGCACTTTGCAACCAGCGGTAGCCATTCAGGCCCCCTCCCCCCCCCAGTGCAGCCTCTCTGTCCTCTCATTTCAGCCCTCTGTCTGACCCGGAGAACACCAGCGAAGGCATGCAGCTCGCAATGGGTTGTCTGCAGCAACACGGTCACACACATGCACACAAACACACACACACACACACACACACACACACACACACACACACACACACACACACACACACACAGAGACACACACTGATAAAGAATCACATAGGTCCATTTGGTCGTAAACGCTTCAGTCAGGGGAAGTGTCAGGGAGTGGGAGGTGAGACAGGAAAGGACAGACCCTCTAGTTTTAGTAGAATAGTAGAACCACTGGAAACGTTGGATTTCTCGCTGAGAGGAAAATGGCCATGATCAATCTTTAGGTGTTTGTGGAGGGTGGTATAGGGGGGATGGGGTGGTGGGATGGGATGGGGGGGGTGGGATGGGATGGGGGGGGGGGGTGGGATGGGGGGCTGGGGTGGGATGGGGGGCTTTTCTTCATTTTTCACATCCCAGTTTTGTTTTTGTAATATTAAGAGGGAAGGAATAGATTCAGAAGGTGGTTTAGATTTTTCAGTAGGTGAAGTGAACGCGGGGCAGGAGGGAAGTGGTTTCTTATGAAACAAGTAAACGCTCCTCCAATGTACTCTGCTCTTCTTCTCTGTGCATATAGTTCAATATGGGCTTAGCTTTCTCCCCCTGAAAATATGTTGCTTTCCTTGTAATGCTTATCACTTTTTTTCTTCTCTCCATCTATTAAATTCTATTGGGATATTTAAATGTAAATACCTTTGTGCTAGATGAGGTGGCTGGGAAGTGATTATAGCTTCCAGCCGGGCTCAGCCAACTAGATGGCCCTCTGTCTCGTTGTGAAGATAGACACCACATACACACACACGCACACACACACACACACACACACACACACACACACACACACACACACACACACACACACACACACACACACACACTATGTCTTTTCATTTATCTCTGAGCTCAGTATTTAAGTTAGCAAGCGCACATAGGCCTTCCTGCACATGCATCAGAACAGGCAGCTCATCTCACCTGCGGTCACCATCTGTCAGAATAATATTGCTCTTCCTATATCGACTATGCAGCCCATATTACATCATTCTACTGCTGTACAGGACCCTGCTAAGAAGTGTTGCGGGCCAATTGGTGTAGGATATTAATTTGATCACCCTGCTGTTGCAGGAATTTTACTATACTATATGAAAGGCAAACTTGTAGTCTATTCACGGTTTAAAAAGGCTTGTAAAAGTTTGTAATTTACACTTTAATATGTCAGACTTGATTTGTTCTGAATGAAAGATGTCTCAACCCACTACAAAAATGTCCATGAATTATAATCTACACAATAACTCACATTTCCTGTTGCTACAGGAATGTTTCCCTGCTGTGAGGAACTGGTCAAATTAAGATCCCGAATCTACTGTATACATTCTAAGGTTGTTCATATATCCATAGGCTCACGTGCTACAGCATCATAAAGTTGTCATTACTGAATTATTTTCATCTTCTTCTCACTCTGAAAATGTTCTCACTCTAGCAGACACAAAACACATCAATTAGGGGTTTATCTAGCCTGGAATGAATGGTTCAATTAGGGGTTTATCTAGCCTGGAATGAATGGTTCAATTAGGGGTTCATGGAACCTGGAATGAATGGTTCAATTAGGGGTTTATGGAACCTGGAATGAATGGTTCAATTAGGGGTTTATGGAACCTGGAATGAATGGTTCAATTAGGGGTTTATCTAGCCTGGAATGAATGGTTCAATTAGGGGTTTATGGAACCTGGAATGAATGGTTCAATTAGGGGTTTATCTAGCCTGGAATGAATGATTCAATTAGGGGTTTATGGAACCTGGAATGAATGGTTCAATTAGGGGTTTATCTAGCCTGGAATGAATGGTTCAATTAGGGGTTTATGTAGCCTGGAATGAATGGTTCAATTAGGGGTTTATGTAGCCTGGAATGAATGGTTCAATTAGGGGTTTATGGAACCTGGAATTAATGGTTCAATTAGGGGTTTATCTAGCCTGGAATGAATGGTTCAATTAGGGGTTTATCTAGCCTGGAATGAATGGTTCAATTAGGGGTTTATCTAGCCTGGAATGAATGGTTCAATTAGGGGTTTATGGAACCTGGAATGAATGGTTCAATTAGGGGTTTATCTAGCCTGGAATGAATGGTTCAATTAGGGGTTTATGTAGCCTGGAATGAATGGTTCAATTAGGGGTTTATGTAGCCTGGAATGAATGGTTCAGTTAGGGGTTTATAGAACCTGGAATGAATGGTTCAATTAGGGGTTTATCTAGCCTGGAATGAATGGTTCAATTAGGGGTTTATCTAGCCTGGAATGAATGGTTCAATTAGGGGTTTATCTAGCCTGGAATGAATGGTTCAGTTAGGGGTTTATCTAGCCTGGAATGAATGGTTCAATTAGGGGTTTATCTAGCCTGGAATGAATGGTTCAATTAGGGGTTTATCTAGCCTGGAATGAATGGTTCAATTAGGGGTTTATCTACCCTGGAATGAATGGTTCAATTAGGGGTTTATGGAACCTGGAATGAATGGTTCAATTAGGGGTTTATGGAAGCTGGAATGAATGGTTCAATTAGGGGTTTATCTAGCCTGGAATGAATGGTTCAATTAGGGGTTTATGGAACCTGGAATGAATGGTTCAATTAGGGGTTTATGGAACCTGGAATGAATGGTTCAATTAGGGGTTTATCTAGCCTGGAATGAATGGTTCAATTAGGGGTTTATGGAACCTGGAATGAATGGTTCAATTAGGGGTTTATCTAGCCTGGAATGAATGGTTCAATTAGGGGTTTATGTAGCCTGGAATGAATGGTTCAATTAGGGGTTTATGTAGCCTGGAATGAATGGTTCAATTAGGGGTTTATGGAACCTGGAATGAATGGTTCAATTAGGGGTTTATCTAGCCTGGAATGAATGGTTCAATTAGGGGTTTATCTAGCCTGGAATGAATGGTTAAATTTGGGGTTTATCTAGCCTGGAATGAATGGTTCAATTAGGGGTTTATGGAACCTGGAATGAATGGTTCAATTAGGGGTTTATCTAGCCTGGAATGAATGGTTCAATTAGGGGTTTATCTAGCCTGGAATGAATGGTTCAATTAGGGGTTCATGTAGCCTGGAATGAATGGTTCAATTAGGGGTTTATAGAACCTGGAATGAATGGTTCAATTAGGGGTTTATCTAGCCTGGAATGAATGGTTCAATTAGGGGTTTATCTAGCCTGGAATGAATGGTTCAATTAGGGGTTTATCTAGCCTGGAACGAATGGTTCAGTTAGGGGTTTATCTAGCCTGGAATGAATGGTTCAATTAGGGGTTTATCTAGCCTGGAATGAATGGTTCAATTAGGGGTTTATCTAGCCTGGAATGAATGGTTCAATTAGGGGTTTATCTACCCTGGAATGAATGGTTCAATTAGGGGTTTATGGAACCTGGAATGAATGGTTCAATTAGGGGTTTATGGAAGCTGGAATGAATGGTTCAATTAGGGGTTTATCTAGCCTGGAATGAATGGTTCAATTAGGGGTTTATGGAACCTGGAATGAATGGTTCAATTAGGGGTTTATGGAACCTGGAATGAATGGTTCAATTAGGGGTTTATCTAGCCTGGAATGAATGGTTCAATTAGGGGTTTATGGAACCTGGAATGAATGGTTCAATTAGGGGTTTATCTAGCCTGGAATGAATGGTTAAATTTGGGGTTTATCTAGCCTGGAATGAATGGTTCAATTAGGGGTTTATGGAACCTGGAATGAATGGTTCAATTAGGGGTTCATCTAGCCTGGAATGAATGGTTCAATTAGGGGTTTATCTAGCCTGGAATGAATGGTTCAATTAGGGGTTTATGGAACCTGGAATGAATGGTTCAATTAGGGGTTTATCTAGCCTGGAATGAATGGTTCAATTAGGGGTTTATGGAACCTGGAATGAATGGTTCAATTAGGGGTTTATCTAGCCTGGAATGAATGGTTCAATTAGGGGTTTATCTAGCCTGGAATGAATGGTTCAATTAGGGGTTTATGGAACCTGGAATGAATGGTTCAATTATCGGTTTAGGTAGCCTCAAATCAAATTAAATGTTATTGGTCACATACACATACTATAAGGGCACAGGGCGAGACCCAGATGCAGACACGGGAAGCAGATGGTTCGAGTCTCTGAAATGTATTAGTATCCAAGGGGCAGGCAAGAGAATGGTCGTGGACAGGCAAAAGGTCATAACAAGGTCAGAGTCCAGGAGATACAGAGTGGCAGGCAGGCTGGACGTCAGGGCAAGCAGTATGGTCAGGCAGCGGGTTCAGTCAGGGCAGGCAAGGGTCAAAACCTGGAGGACGAGCAAAAGAGAGAATAGAAAAAGCAGGCTGGAAAAACACGCTGGTTGACTTGACAAGACGAACTGACACAGAGAGACAGGAAGCACAGGGATAAATACACTGGTACAGAGAGACAGGAAGCACAGGGATAAATACACTGGTACAGAGAGACAGGAAGCACAGGGATAAATACACTGGTACAGAGAGACAGGAAGCACAGGGATAAATACACTGGTACAGAGAGACAGGAAGCACAGGGATAAATACACTGGTACAGAGAGACAGGAAGCACAGGGATAAATACACCGGGGAAAATAAGCGACACGTGGAGGGGGTGGAGACAGTCACATGGACAGGTGAAAAAATCAGGGCGTGACATGTGTTTAGCAGATGTTATTGCGGGAGTAGCGCAATGCTTGCAATAAGGGGTTCAATTAGGGGTTTATGTAGCCTGGAATAAGAGGTTCAATTAGGGGTTTATGTAGCCTGGAATAAGAGGTTCAATTAGGGGTTTATCTAGCCTGGAATAAGGGGTTAAATTAGGGGTTTATGTAGCCTGGAATAAGAGGTTAAATTAGGGGTTCATGTAGCCTGGAATAAGAGGTTAAATTAGGGGTTTATCTAGCCTGGAATAAGAGGTTCAATTAGGGGTTTATCTAGCCTGGAATAAGGGGTTAAATTAGGGGTTTATCTAGCCTGGAATAAGAGGTTAAATAAGGGGTTTATGTAGCCTGGAATAAGAGGTTAAATTAGGGGTTTATCTAGCCTGGAATAAGGGGTTAAATTAGGGGTTTATCTAGCCTGGAATAAGGGGTTAAATTAGGGGTTTATGCAGCCTGGAATAAGAGGTTGAATTAGGGGTTTATGTAGCCTGGAATAAGGGGTTAAATTAGGGGTTTATGTAGCCTGGAATAAGGGGTTAAATTAGGGGTTTATGTAGCCTGGAATAAGGGGTTCAATTAGGGGTTTATGTAACCTGGAATAAGGGGTTAAATTAGGGGTTTATCTAGCCTGGAATAAGGGGTTCAATTAGGGGTTTATGTAGCCTGGAATAAGTTGTTAAATTAGGGTATATGTAGCCTGGAATAAGGGGTTAAATTAGGGGTTTATGTAGCCTGGAATAAGGGGTTAAATTAGGGGTTTATGTAGCCTGGAATAAGGGGTTAAATTAGGGGTTTATCTAGCTTGCAATAAGGGGTTAAATTAGGGGTTTATCTAGCCTGGAATAAGGGGTTAAATTAGGGGTTTATCTAGCCTGGAATAAGGGGTTAAATTAGGGGTTTATCTAGCCTGGAATAAGGGGTTAAATTAGGGGTTTATGTAGCCTGGAATAAGAGGTTAAATTAGGGGTTTATCTAGCCTGGAATAAGGGGTTAAATTAGGGGTTTATCTAGCCTGGAATAAGGGGTTAAATTAGGGGTTTATGTAGCCTGGAATAAGAGGTTAAATTAGGGGTTTATGTAGCCTGGAATAAGGGGTTAAATTAGGGGTTTATCTAGCCTGGAATAAGAGGTTAAATTAGGGGTTTATGTAGCCTGGAATAAGGGGTTAAATTAGGGGTTTATCTAGCCTGGAATAAGGGGTTAAATTAGGGGTTTATCTAGCCTGGAATAAGGGGTTAAATTAGGGGTTTATCTAGCCTGGAATAAGAGGTTAAATTAGGGGTTTATCTAGCCTGGAATAAGGGGTTAAATTAGGGGTTTATCTAGCCTGGAATAAGGGGTTAAATTAGGGGTTCATGTAGCCTGGAATAAGAGGTTAAATTAGGGGTTTATGTAGCCTGGAATAAGGGGTTAAATTAGGGGTTTATGTAGCCTGGAATAAGGGGTTAAATTAGGGGTTTATCTAGCCTGGAATAAGGGGTTAAATTAGGGGTTTATCTAGCCTGGAATAAGGGGTTAAATTAGGGGTTTATCTAGCCTGGAATAAGGGGTTAAATTAGGGGTTTATCTAGCCTGGAATAAGAGGTTAAATTAGGGGTTTATCTAGCCTGGAATAAGAGGTTAAATTAGGGGTTTATGTAGCCTGGAATAAGGGGTTAAATTAGGGGTTTATCTAGCCTGGAATAAAAGGTTCAATTAGGGGTTTATCTAGCCTGGAATAAGGGGTTAAATTAGGGGTTTATCTAGCCTGGAATAAGGGGTTAAATTAGGGGTTTATGTAGCCTGGAATAAGGGGTTAAATTGGGGGTTTATGTAGCCTGGAATAAGTTGTTAAATTAGGGTTTATTTAGCCTGGAATAAGGGGAGTGTTGAGGGAGGGGGTGACCATGTCAGATTGCAGTTTCACGGTCAGCCTCTGTCACCCCCTCCTCATGACAATGAGCTAAATTTGTCTCATCAATTCAGAAGGAGTTTCCTCCAGCTAAATCGTCAACTTAATCCTTCACCTCAGCAACCATGATTGTAATGCAATACCATAACAGAGTTGACCAAGTTAACTCCATAACATCCATAACGTGCAGGCTGTCATACAGCAGGCGGATATGCAACAGGCAGACATGCAACAGGCAGACATGTAGCAGGCAGACATGGAGCATGCAGACATGCAACAGGCAGACATGCAACAGGCAGACATGTAGCAGGCAGACATGCAACAGGCAGACATGTAGCAGGCAGACATGCAACAGGCAGACATGCAACAGGCAGACATGCAACAGGCAGACATGTAGCAGGCAGACATGCAACAGGCAGACATGTAGCGGGCAGACATGCAACAGGCAGACATGTAGCAGGCAGACATGCAACAGGCAGACATGTAGCAGGCAGACATGTAGCAGGCAGACATGCAACAGGCAGACATGTAGCAGGCAGACATGCAACAGGCAGACATGTAGCAGGCAGACATGCAACAGGCAGACATGGAGCAGGCAGACATGCAACAGGCAGACATGTAGCAGGCAGACATGCAACAGGCAGACATGGAGCATGCAGACATGTAGCAGGCAGACATGCAACAGGCAGACATGGAGCATGCAAACATGTAGCAGGCAGACATGCAACAGGCAGACATGTAGCAGGCAGACATGTAGCAGGCAGACATGCAACAGGCAGACATGTAGCAGGCAGACATGCAACAGGCAGACATGTAGCAGGCAGACATGGAGCATGCAGACATGTAACAGGCAGACATGCAACAGGCAGACATGTAGCAGATAGACATGCAACAGGCAGACATGTAGCAGGCAGACATGTAACAGGCAGACATGCAACAGGCAGACATGGAGCAGGCAGACATGTAACAGGCAGACATGCAACAGGCAGACATGTAACAGGCAGACATGCAACAGGCAGACATGTAGCAGGCAGACATGCAACAGGCAGACATGCAACAGGCAGACATGCAACAGGCAGACATGTAGCAGGCAGACATGCAGCGCACAACCCAAAAATACAGAGTTTGTTCTTTTTTTCCCACGTTAACAGACCAGGCGATATCAATAAAATTCACCTATGACCTTTCCTTAATTATTGGAGTCACACAAAGAGACAAATAATAGCATTTTAGCAATACTTGTGAGGTGGTGCTGTACATTAAATGTGTATATTTTAAGGTAATATTAAAATTCACTCACCTCTATAGCTCGTAGAACGTCAGGAATTATGAATTTGCGAAAGGTGTGGAATTTCAAAAGGTTTAATGGACACACAGACAGACAGACAGACAGACAGACAGACAGGCATGTAAAGACAGACAGGTAGACATACAGACAGATAGGTGTACCAGGAGACAGACCGGTTCACATACAGACATACAGGTGAACATGCAAACAGACAGGTGAGCATACAAACAGACAGGTGAACATACAGACAGACAGGTGCACATACAGACAGACAGACAGGTGATCATACAGACAGACAGGTGCACATACAGACAGACAGGTGCACATACAGACAGACAGGTGCACCAGGAGACAGACAGGTGATAATACAGACAGACAGGTGCACATACAGACAGACAGACAGGTGATCATACAGACAGACAGGTGCACATACAGACAGACAGGTGCACATACAGACAGACAGACAGGTGCACATACAGACAGACAGGTGATCATACAGACAGACAGGTGAACATGCAAACAGACAGGTGAGCATACAAACAGACAGGTGAACATACAGACAGACAGGTGCACATACAGAGAGACAGGTGAACACACAGACAGACAGGTAAACATACAGACAGAGAGGTGCACCAGGAGACAGACAAGTGAACATGCAGACAGACAGGTGAACATACAGACAGACAGGTGCATAGACAGACAGGTGACTTGTCATATGCTCGTTCCTTATCTGTTCCCTCAGTACCGGACCCAGACCAAAACAGAGAGAACCTGTCATTTGGACGGGCTTTTAGCCGGGGAGTTAACGGGGAGTTATAGCCCCCGACCTAAGCCTCAGGAGAAGGTCTCCTACTTTATGGTGACCCATAACCTCAGAGAGGGGGTCATCCTGAGTTCACTAATATATTGAATGAGAAAATAGAATGTAGCTCTTGACATGAAAATAGAATGTTGTGTCTGACAGGAAAATAGAATGTTGCTCCTGACAGGAAAGTAGAATGTTGCTCCTGACATGACAATAGAATGTTGCTCCTGACATGACAATATAATGCTGCTCCTGACATGACAATAGAATGTTGTTCCTGACATGACAATAGAATGCTGCTCCTGACATGACAATGAATGTTGCTCCTGACATGACAATAGAATGTTGCTCCTGACATGACAATAGAATGCTGCTCCTGACATGACAATAGAATGTTGCTCCTGACATGACAATAGAATGTTGCTCCTGACATGACACTAGAATGTTGCTCCTGACATGACAATAGAATGCTGCTCCTGACATGACAATAGAATGTTGCTCCTGACATGACAATATAATGCTGCTCCTGACATGACAATATAATGCTGCTCCTGACATGACAATAGAATGTTGTTCCTGATATGACAATAGAATGCTGTTCCTGACATGACAATAGAATGTTGCTCCTGACATGACAATAGAATGCTGCTCCTGACATGACAATAGAATGTTGCTCCTGACATGACAATAGAATGTTGCTCCTGACATGACAATAGAATGTTGCTCCTGACATGACAATAGAATGTTGCTCCTGACATGACAATAGAATGTTGTTCCTGACATGACAATAGAATGTTGCTCCTGACAGGACAATAGAATGTTGCTCCTGACATGACAATAGAATGTTGCTCCTGACATGACAATAGAATGTTACTCCTGACATGACAATAGAATGTTGATCCTGACAGGACAATAGAATGTTGCTCCTGACATGACAATAGAATGTTGCTCCTGACATGACAATAGAATGTTGCTCCTGACATGACAATAGAATGTTGCTCCTGACATGACAATAGAATGTTGCTCCTGACATGACAATAGAATGTTGATCCTGACAGGACAATAGAATGTTGCTCCTGACATGACAATAGAATGCTGATCCTGACATGACAATAGAATGGTGCTCCTGACATGACAATAGAATGTTACTCCTGACATGACAATAGAATGTTGATCCTGACAGGACAATAGAATGTTGCTCCTGACATGACAATAGAATGCTGCTCCTGACATGACAATAGAATGTTACTCCTGACATGACAATAGAATGTTGTTCCTGACATGACAGTAGAATGTTGCTCCTGACATGACAGTAGAATGTTGCTCCTGACATGACAGTAGAATGTTGCTCCTGACATGACAATAGAATGCTGCTCCTGACATAACAGTAGAATGTTGCTCCTGACATGACAATAGAATGCTGCTCCTGACATGACAATAGAATGTTACTCCTGACATGACAATAGAATGTTGTTCCTGACATGACAGTAGAATGTTACTCCTGACATGACAGTAGAATGCTGCTCCTGACATGACAATAGAATGTTACTCCTGACATGACAATAGAATGTTTTTCCTGACATGACAATAGAATGTTACTCCTGACATGACAATAGAATGTTGCTCATGACATGACACTAGAATGTTGCTCCTGACATGACAATAGAATGCTGCTCCTGACATGACAATAGAATGTTGCTCCTGACATGACAATAGAATGTTGCTCCTGACATGACAATGAATGTTGCTCCTGACATGACAATAGAATGTTGCTCCTGACATGACAATAGAATGTTGCTCCTGACATGACAATATAATGTTGCTCCTGACATGACAATAGAATGCTGCTCCTGACATGACAATAGAATGTTGCTCCTGACATGACAATAGAATGCTGCTCCTGACATGACAATAGAATGTTGCTCCTGACATGACAATAGAATGCTGCTCCTGACATGACAATATAATGTTGCTCCTGACATGACAATAGAATGTAGCTCCTGACATGACAATAGAATGTTGCTCCTGACATGACAATAGAATTGTCATGTATTGTCATGTTGTGTCTTGTTTCTGTCCTTTCCCTTCACCCTGTCTCCCTCTGCTGGTCGTTATTAGGTTACCTTTTCTCCCCCTCTTTCCCCCAGCTGTTCCTTGTCTCCTCCTAACTACCTCGTCACCCCTTTTCCCACCTGTTCCTTTTTTCCCTCTGATTAGTCCTCTGTATCTCTCTCTGTTTTTGTTCCTGTCTTTGTCGGATTCTTGTTTGTGTTATTCATGCCTGAACCAGACTATCGTCATGTTTGCTGCAACCTTGTCCTGTCCTGTCGGAATCTGCCGGTCCATCTGAGCCTACGTTTGTTTTGTTATTAAAGAAGCTCTGTTTACGTTAATTCGCTTTTGGGTCCTCATTCATGCACCTAACAAGAATGTTGCTCCTGACATGACAATAGAATGTTGCTCCTGACATGACAATATAATGTTGTTCCTGACATGACAATAGAATGCTGCTCCTGACATGACAATAGAATGTTGCTCCTGACATGACAATGAATGTTGCTCCTGACATGACAATAGGATGTTGCTCCTGACATGACAATAGAATGTTGCTCCTGACATGACAATAGAATGTTGTTCCTGACATGACAATAGAATGCTGCTCCTGACATGACAATAGAATGTTGCTCCTGACATGACAATGAATGTTGCTCCTGACATGACAATAGAATGTTGCTCCTGACATGACAGTAGAATGTTGCTCCTGACATGACAATATAATGTTGATCCTGACATAACAATAGAATGTTGTTCCTGACATGACAATAGAATGTTGCTCCTGACATGACAGTAGAATGTTGCTCCTGACATGACAATAGAATGTTGCTCCTGACATGACAATAGAATTTTGCTCCTGACATGACAATAGAATGTTGCTCCTGACATGACAATAGAATGTTGCTCCTGACATGACAATAGAATGTTGTTCCTGACATGACAATAGAATGCTGCTCCTGACATGACAATAGAATGTTGCTCCTGACATGACAATGAATGTTGCTCCTGACATGACAATAGAATGTTGCTCCTGACATGACAGTAGAATGTTGCTCCTGACATGACAATAGAATATTGCTCCTGACATGACAATATAATGCTGCTCCTGACATGACAATAGAATGTTGCTCCTGACATGACAATAGAATGTTGTTCCTGACATGCCAATAGAATGCTGCTCCTGACATGACAATAGAATGCTGCTCCTGACATGACACTAGAATGTTGCTCCTGACATGACAATAGAATGCTGCTCCTGACATGACAATAGAATGTTGCTCCTGACATGACAATAGAATGTAGCTCCTGACATGACAATAGAATGTTGCTCCTGACAGGACAATAGAATGTTGCTCCTGACATGACAATAGAATGTTGCTCCTGACATGACAATAGAATGTTGCTCCTGACATGACAATAGAATGTTGCTCCTGACATGCCAATAGAATGCTGCTCCTGACATGACAATAGAATGCTGTTCCTGACATGACAATAGAATGTTGCTCCTGACAGGAAAATAGAATGTTGCTCCTGACATGACAATAGAATGTTGCTCCTGACATGACAATAGAATGTTGCTCCTGACATGACAATAGAATGTTACTCCTGACATGACAATAGAATGTTGATCCTGACATGACAATAGAATGTTGCTCCTGACATGACAATAGAATGCTGTTCCTGACATGACAATAGAATGTTGCTCCTGACATGACAATAGAATGTTGCTCCTGACATGACAATGAATGTTGCTCCTGACATGACAATAGAATGTTGCTCCTGACATGACAATAGAATGTTGCTCCTGACATGACAATAGAATGTTGTTCCTGACATGACAATAGAATGCTGCTCCTGACATGACAATAGAATGTTGCTCCTGACATGACAATGAATGTTGCTCCTGACATGACAATAGAATGTTGCTCCTGACATGACAGTAGAATGTTGCTCCTGACATGACAATAGAATGTTGATCCTGACATAACAATAGAATGTTGTTCCTGACATGACAATAGAATGTTGCTCCTGACATGACAGTAGAATATTGCTCCTGACATGACAATAGAATGTTGCTCCTGACATGACAATATAATTTTGCTCCTGACATGACAATAGAATGTTGCTCCTGACATGACAATAGAATGTTGATCCTGACATAACAATATAATGTTGTTCCTGACATGACAATAGAATGTTGCTCCTGACATGACAGTAGAATGTTGCTCCTGACATGACAATAGAATGTTGCTCCTGACATGACAATAGAATTTTGCTCCTGACATGACAATAGAATGTTGCTCCTGACATGACAATAGAATGTTGCTCCTGACATGACACTAGAATGTTGCTCCTGACAGGACAATAGAATGTTGCTCCTGACATGACACTAGAATGTTGCTCGTGACAGGACAATAGAATGTTGCTCCTGACATGACAATAGAATGCTGCTCCTGACATGACAATCGAATGTTGCTCCTGACATGACAATAGAATGTTGCTCCTGACATGACAATAGAATGTTGCTCCTGACATGACAATAGAATGTTGCTCCTGACATGACAATAGAATGTTGCTCCTGACATGACAATAGAGTGTTGCTCCTGACATGACAATAGAATGTTGCTCCTGACATGACAATAGAATGCTGCTCCTGACATGACAATAGAATGTTGCTCCTGACATGACACTATAATGTTGTTCCTGACATGACAATAGAATGCTGCTCCTGACATGACAATAGAATGTTGCTCCTGACATGACAATAGAATGTTGCTCCTGACATGACAATAGAATGTTGCTCCTGACATGACAATAGAATGTTGCTCCTGACATGACAATAGAATGTTGCTCCTGACATGACAATAGAATGTTGCTCCTGACATGACAATACAATGTTGCTCCTGACATGACAATAGAATAGTGCTCCTAACATGACAATAGAATGTTGCTCCTGACATGACAATAGAATGTTGCTCCTGACATGACAATAGAATGTTGCTCCTGACATGACAATAGAATGTTGCTCCTGACATGACAATAGAATGTTGCTCCTGACATGACAATAGAATAGTGCTCCTGACATGACAATAGAATGTTGCTCCTGACATGACAATAGAATGTTGCTCCTGACATGACAATAGAATGTTGCTCCTGACATGACAATAGAATGTTGCTCCTGACATGACAATAGAATGTTGCTCCTGACATGCCAGTAGAATGTTGCTCCTGACATGCCATATGGGGACAACAAAACGCGTGAAGTGTAAACCTTTGAAATAAATAGAAATAGATTTACCTCACTTGTCATTTAGCTTCTTATTGCTGTTCCTAATTCACAGCTTCCTGCTAGATTTGACATGATTTAATTCTAGCTACATGTGGTCTTAATGGTCACCTCATTGACACTCTAGAATCATCTTTGCGATTGTCAGTGGATAATGCAAAGGGTGATGTGACGAGGCAAACGGTGGTCACACCAGATACGGACTGGTTAACTGATCTACGCCCCTGGCCTTCTTTGCACAATCGTGAGCATCCTGTCGGGCTGTATCACCGCCTGGTACGGCAGCTGCGCCACCCACAACCGTAAGGCTCTCCAGAGGGTAGTGAGGTCTGCACAACGCATCACCGGGGGCAAACTACCTGCCCTCCAGGACACCTACACCACCCGATGTCACAGGAAGGCCATAAAGATCATCAAGGACAACAACCACCCGAGCCACTGCCTGTTCACCCCGCTATCATCCAGAAGGCGAGGTCAGTACAGGTGCATCAAAGCTGGGACCGAGAGACTGAAAAACAGCTTCTATCTCAAGGCCATCAGACTGTTAAACAGCCACCACTAACATTGAGTGGCTGCTGCCAACACACTGACTCAAATCTCCAGCCACTTTAATAATGTAAACATTTATGGAAAAAATGTACCACTAGCCACATTAAACAAGCCACTTCATATAATGTTTACATACGCTACATTACTCATCTCATATGTATATACTGTACTCTATACCATCTACTGCATATTGCCATCTTGATGTAATAAATGTATCACTAGCCACTTTAAACAATGCCACTTGTATATGTTTACATACCCTACATTACTCATCTCATATGTACATACTGTAATCTATACCATCTACTGCATCTTGCCTATGCCGTTCTGTACCATCACTCATTCATGTATTTTTATGTACATATCCTTCATCCCTTTACACTTGTGTGTATAAGGTAATTGTAGTGAAATTGTTAGGTTAGATTACTCGTTGGTTATTACTGCATTGTCGGAACTAGAAGCACAAGAATTTCGCCACACTCGCATTAACATCTGCTAACCATGTGTATGTGACCAATAACATTTGATTTGACTTTATTTATTTTAAAGGTACTGCATCTGTGACCAACAGATGTGTGTCTGTATTCCCAGTCATGTTAAAGCCCTAATACATTTATTTCAATTGACAGATATTGTTTGTATATGAACTGTAACAACAACAACAAAAACGCTTGAAAAAGATATCTAATACATGTGTCGTCTAGTTTGTGTGGAGATCATAAGGAACACGTCTAAGACATTAAAACAGCCATTTTCATTCATTCTTTATTCTCTGTGCTTAATATAATTTCCATTCCAGAAGTCTGTCAAGAATTATAATGTGTTTATTGTTGATCTTTGCAGTGGGCCGTATGTACAAGGCTCTTGGAGAGGATTATATGGAAGGATTGGATCTATGCCAGGTGACAGGAAGCTGAAGGGCATGTGGGGACAGGTGAGGACAGGTGAGGACAGGTGAGGGCATGTGAGGACAGGTGAGGGCATATGAGGACAGGTGTGAACAGTTGAGGACAGGTGACGGCATGTGAGGACAGGTGAGGACAGGTGAGGGCATGTGAGGACAGGTGAAGACAGATGGGACAGGTGAGGATAGGTGAGGACAGGTGATGATAGGTGAGGACAGGTAGAGACAGGTGAAGACAGGTGAGGACAGGTGAGGACAGGCGAAGACAGGTGAGGACAGGTGAGGACAGGTGAGGATAGGTGAGGACAGGTGTGGACAGGTGAGGACAGGTGAAGAGAGGTGAGGACAGGTGAGGACAGGTGAGGATAGGTGAGGACAGGTGAGGACAGGTCAGGACAGGTGAGGACAGGTGAGGACAGGTGAGGACAGTTGAAGACAGGTACGGACAGGTGAGGACAGGTGAGAACAGGTGAGGACAGGTGAGGACAGGTGAGGGACAGGTGAGGAACAGGTAAGGACAAAATGATGGAATGCTAGAATGGGGGCAAAAGACAATACATGTAAAGTTCACGGTTGCCTCTATGTTTAAACTATCCGTATTTAGTTCACATAATGGATAAACTATGAAGAGGAGTGTGCAAATTACATGACATGGCCTAAAGTCTAATAGCTTTTTTTTGCCAACTCAAGTGTAAAACCTCTTACTTACTCATCTTATCTATTTGCCATAACATCCAGGGCAGTTATATCTGATATATTACTAGAGACAGACAAAGCAATAACCTTCCCCTCCTTGTGCTTTTGCTCTCCTCCACTTCATGAAATCAAAGCATTCTTTCCCACAATCAGAATCACAGTGGAACAAATTTCACCAGACTCATATTCTTTCATTTCTTTATTCAATTTGAACAAACACCCAGGAGAGAGCGAGAGAGAGAGAGAAGGAGAGAGAGAGAGAGAGAGAGAGAGAGAGAGAGAGAGAGAGAGAGAGAGAGAGAGAGAGAGAAAGAAATGCGGTGTGAATTGATTGACAGAGTTCCATTACAAAGGGCTTATTGGACCCCGTCTGGCAATTATCCCGGCACACCATCGGCCGTCATCGCAGGGGATTTGATTTGTACGGTGATCATAGTCACGCAGATGTATGCAGAGAGGAGTACGAGCCACACGATATCCCCTTTGTCCCCTTCATTAACGCACGGTCCCCATGCTGATAGAATACCTAGCTGTCTGGGGAGAAGCTCTGCTTAAAGGATGTCTCAACTCAGACCTGCATGACAGACAGATAGATGACAGACAGAAGAGGAAGAGGGAGCTTGGAGAGTTTGACAGGACAGCAATGGCAGTTTGGGTCAGTCAGAAAAAAAATGTGTGGATGTCATATATTGCAATGACTAACTCAACAAAAGTCGACAAACTCTCCTCACGGCCTTCCTCAAACATCAGGATCAAAGGAAGGAAGGATGAGACATTACTAACAGGCTGTGCAGGTGACATGATCAGCATATCTTATTTATACATCAACGCTTTTTAAAATGTATGGTTGTGGCAAGACAGGTTTAATTCTTAGCCCCATTTTTCATTCTCCAAAACTGCATTCCCCTGTCTCTGTGGTTTGCAGCAGCAGTCCTGCGGACAGTCAGCACAATAAAGGCTGAGGCCAGGCTGAATCCATGCTGAGGCCAGAGGCCAGGCTGACGCCAGGCTGATTCAAGACTGAATCAAGGCTGATGCCAGAGGCCAGGCTGAGGCCAGGCTGATTCAAGGCTGAATCAAGGCTGAGTCCAGGCTGAATCAAGGCTGAATCAAGGCTGAGGCAGGGCTGAATCAAGGCTGAGGCAGGGCTGAATCAAGGCTGAATTAAGGCTGAGGCCAGGCTGAATCAAGGCTGAGGTAGGGCTGAGGCCAGGCTGAATCAAGGCTGAGGTAGGGCTGAATCAAGGCTGAGGCCAGGCTGAATCAAGGCTGAGGCAGGGCTGAGGCCAGGCTCAATCAAGGCTGAGGCCAGGCTGAATCAAGGCTGAGGCAGAGCTGAATCAAGGCTGACGACAGGCTGAATCCAGGGCAGACAGGACCAAATGGCTCGGGGAATTAACATCTTCCAGTCTCAGACACAACTAAAGGACAGCAATTCATCACAAATCACTCAAAGGGAGAGATGAAGGAAGGGAGGAGAGGAGTAAGATGGTGAGGGGGAGGAAGAAAGGGAAGGAGGGGTGGAGGAGATGGAAGGAGAGTGGAGGAGAAGAGAGAGAAGGAGAGAGGTGAAGGAGAGGGAAGGAGAGGGGTGAAGAAGAGGGAAGGAGAGGGGTGGAGAAGGGGGAAGTAGAGGGGAGAAGAGGGGAAGAGAGGGGTGGAGGAGATGAGAGGGAAGGAGAGGGGTGGGGGAGAGGGAAGGAGAGGGTTGGAGGAGATGAGAAGAAGCTGTGTAATATGGCTGGGTCAACAGAGAGGAGAGGAGAGGAGAGGAGAGGAGAGGAGAAGAGAGGAGAGGAGAGGAGAGGAGAGGAGAGGAGAGGAGCGGAGCGGAGAGGAGAAGAGAGGAGAGGAGAGGAGAGGAGAGGAGAGGAGAGGAGAGGAGAGGAGAGGAGAGGAGAGGAGAGGAGAGGAGAGCTGTGTAATGTGGCTGGGTCAACAGAGAAGAGAGGAGAGCTGTATAATGTGGCTGGGTCATCAGAGAGGAGAGGAGAGGAGAGGAGAGGAGAGGAGAGGAGAGGAGAGGAGAGGAGAGGAGAGGAGAGGAGAGGAGAGCTGTATAATGTGGCTGGGTCAACAGAGAAGAGAGGAGAGCTTTATAATGTGGCTGGGTCAACAGAGAAGAGAGGAGAGGAGAGGAGAGGAGAGGAGAGGAGAGGAGAGGAGAGGAGAGGAGAGGAGAGGAGAGGGGAGGGGAGGAGAGGAGAGGAGCGGAGAAGAGAGGAGAGGAGAGGAGAGGAGAGGAGAGGAGAGGAGAGGAGAGGAGAGGAGAGCCGTGTAATGTGGCTGGGTCAACAGAGAGGAGAGGAGAGCTGTATAATGTGGCTGGGTCAACAGAGAGGAGAAGAGAGCAGGACCAGAGCAGGACCAGTCAACAGAGAGCATCATATCTCTGGCCCCAGATACACTTAATTACCACACTAATCTTGCCCAGTCATTTACTGTGGCCAATCAAGTCCCTACTGTCATCCATCCGCATGCACACACACACATTAACATGCACACACACACACACACACACATTCACATGCACACACACACACATCTACAGTAGAGAGAGAGAGAGAGAGAGAGAGAGAGATAGAGACATACGATGTGAGGACAGGAGACAGAATATAAAATGTACATTTCCCCTTCGCTACATAAAAAACGTGGCCGACACGGACAAAATGTATTTCCATAATGAGTCCAGCATGGTGTGCATATGGGGCATTATCTTTGCCTCGACAGGGACTGAGCATGTGAAACGAGTTCCTCTAGTTGCCTCTCTAGGGTTCCTGTCAGATGTATCCCCCCGGTCTAGACATGAAACACGGAATATTCCAGCTGCGCAGGCGGGCTCCTTCATTCAACATTGATGACATGTCCCTGTCTAATGGAGGACGTACCCGTTTCAAAAGAAGAAACAACACTACTGTAACGAGGACACACGGCATTGTTGTGCATCCGACAGTACACTGGCAGGGCCGGACCCGACCCTGTGTATGGGCCTGTGGTAATGTCTACCTGGTGGACAGAAGGGCACAAATGTGCTAGCTTCATGATGTGTTGTTGTACACGGTTGTGGAAAAAAATATATAACTTCTGAAGTAGATAAATACGTTCATACTGTCTTCAAAATCTTTTATCCCCCCCCCCAAAAAAAACTGCTCTAGAATGTTCCAGATTATCTCTGTTTTTTCTTCTCTGTGATAGAGCTATGTTTTTGGCAAAACTCTCACTTGATTCCAGTTCAGGAAAGAGACAAATTGAAGCAAGAGGACCAATTAAAATCTATCTGCTTGAGTCTAAGTGTACCTTTAGGGCCCCAAACTCGGTTCAAGTAGAGTAACTTTAACAAGAACATAACGTCCAACCCATGTTGTTGGTATGTTTTGATTAATACAGTTTACAACATGTTATATGTCTCATGAATGATCATTGATTTGATCATCAGTTTCATGTAATGTTGGTGTGTGTCCTTCCTAGGGGTCATCAGAGGGTCACCAGGGGTAATAAGTACACAGTATACTGGTAACATGATGTGGGCTGATACTTATTAAAACAGAAACTGAAATATGTTTTATTTTGACTGGAAACGTCAATATCTGTACTTTGTTGATGAATACATCCATAAATTCATCATGCAGTAGACACGACACGACACAACACGACATGACATGACATTATATGACATGACATTATATGACATGACATGACATGACATGACATTACACAGCATAACATTACATGACATGACATTACAGGGAAACTAATTATCCACAGTTCACAAGACCGATGATACAGGGTGTGGTGAAGAAAACTGCCATCAAAAGTATCTCCCTCTGAAAACACACACAGACCTGCTGCCTTGTCGTTCTGCTGCTCAAGTTTCAACTGTTCTGCCTGAAGCTGTAGAACCCTGACCCGTTCACCAGACCTTCTAACTTGTCTGGGACCTGCTGTTTTAGGCCCTTTCCCTAGTCTCTCTCTCTCTCTCTCTCTCTCTCTCTCTCTCTCTCTCTAGCTCTCTAGCTCTCTCTCTAGCTCTGTCTCCTGCACCTGTTGTCTTGACCTCTGAATGCTCGGCTATGTAAAGCCAACTGACATTTACTCCTGAGGTGCTGACCTGTCGCCCCCCTTTACAACCACTGTGATTATTATTTGACCCTGCCTGTCATCTATGAACTTTTGAACATCTTGAAGAACAATCTAGCCTTAATGGCCATGTACTCTTAAGATCTCCGCCAGAAGAGCCTGGTTCCTCTCTAGGTTTTTTCCTACAGTAGCCTCCTGCTTTTCATATGACACACACACACACACACACACACACACACACACACACACACACACACACACACACACACACACACACACACACACACACACACACACACACACACACACACACACACACACACACACACACACACACACACACAAGCATAGAGCTGCAACATTCTCTTTCAATAAAACTGATTAATGAGCCTGAGGAGATTGACATACCTTGAAGACTAAGGATCGTGGGTAATTACCCAGGTTGCACCTCGGGTTTAATCTGTGATGATTTCAGAGTCTAGTGACAATACAAACCAATCAATATCCTGCTTCTCTGGGGGTCAAGGGGCCTGATGTCTCTCTCTCCTTTAAGATCTCCGTTGCCATTACATTCTGCTGTGGAGAATGTCAATATCTTTGTGAATCATTCCTTTACATAAATACGTTTTTAGCTTCTTTTAAGATTGTGCAAATGGATTCATTTTTAGATTAAATCAATGAATGAATATTTTAAATGGATATGATGTCACAATGGTACATGTATCCTCAATAGAACCACATTTTCCCCCTTTTGAACACATTTACCCTCAGGGGCCCCTAGTCAGGGGTTTGTGTAAAGCCCAGTAACATTTTCATAAGGTTATTAAAAGTAAGTCAAAGACTTGACTTCATTTGAATGAAGTACATGTCAGATTTGATTGATTGATTGATTGATTGATTGAAATGGCATATTTGCTCACTCTGGATAAGAATCAATTGCCATGGAAATAGGTAGACTTGATACTTTACCAGATCTACACCACAAGGATTTACCCTTGGTGCCTAACACGTGATTGTATTAAAATGTGTAGCATTATAGCCCAAATTCACAGTTTTAGAGCCAAGAATAATACTAAGCTTTTTAGAGAACAATGAGAACAATAACCACGTTTCCATCCAGTTTTTATGCTAGTAAAGTCATACTATATACCCCCCCAAAAAATCAGACAGAACATTTGCTCATTCGACACGGTGAGATCTTTTTGTGTCTTTAAAATGAATTATGAGAGAGGAAATGCAGTGGAAATGCCTTTATAAGCAAATATGCATTTCATATATTTCTAGAGTCTATTGACACACCAGTGCATCAATCTAAGAAACATAATAAAACTATCCCCACCCAAAGCCGTCGGTTTAAGAGATATCTGGTTTATTGCGTGTCTCAATTCACTGCCTCTCTTTCGTATCTGCAATTGAAAATGACCCGAGCTAAAGCTCTGTTTGTCAGACCAGGAGACATCCCAGTGCTCTCACGCAAAACATCTGTAAAAACAGAACGGTCTATTAACTAACAGGAAGGGGAGAATCTCACGGGACTCATCTGAAGTCGATAACGCTGATATGCGCCAACTTTTGTCTGTAGTGTCTGAACCGTTTGGGCTACAAATATGACCCCACTGTAGAAAAGGAAGACTTTCACAAATACGATGGTGTTCTCCATATTCCAAGATCCCTCACAGGTGTCATCGGACTCGTCTGAAGGTAACTCATCCAAATGAATGGAAGTATGGAGGTCATTTTGTTCCAACAAACATAAGGTGTGTAAAAATATATCATTTCCTGAGCTTTCTTACAGTGGCAGGAACAAGCATGTCAACCCTTTGGAATTACCTGGATTTCTGCAAAAATTGGTTATCAAATTTGATCTGATCGTCATCAAAGTCACAACAATAGACAACAGCACAGTCTGCTTAAACTAATAACACACAAATTATTGTATTTTTCTTATTGAATACATCATTTAAACAGGTTGGGAAAAGTTTGTGAACCCCTAGGCTAATAACTTCTCCAAAAGCTAATTGGAGTCAGGAGTCAGCTAACCTGGAGTCCAATGAATGAGACGAGATTGGATATGTTGGTTAGAGCTGCCTTGCCCTACAAAAAACACTCACAAAATTTGATTTAGCTATTCACAAGAAGCATTGCCTGATGTGAACCATGCCTCTAACAAAATACCTAAGATTAAGAATTGTTAGATTGCTTAAAGCTGGAAAGGGTTAAAAAATGTATCTCTAAAAGCCTTGATGTTCATCAGTCCACAGTAAGAAAAATGGTCTAAAAATGGAGAAATTTCAGCACTGTTGCTACTCTCCCTAGGAGTGGCCATCCTGCAAAGATGATTGCAAGAGCACAGTACAGAATGCTCAATGAGGTTAAGAAGAATCCAAGAGTGTCAGCTAAAGACTTACAGAGATCTCTGGAACATGCTAACATCGCTGTTGACGAGTCTACAATACGTAAAACACTAAACAAGAATGGTGTTCATTGGAGGACACCGTGGAAGAAGCCATCTGTCCACCAATTGAAGCTCAACAGAAGCTGGGTGATGCAACAGGACAACGACCCAAAACACAGAAGAAAATCAACAACAGAATGGCTTCAACAGAAGAAAATACGCCTTCTGGAGTGGTCCAGTCAGAGTCCTGACCTCAACCCGATTTGAGATGCTATGGCATGACCTCAAGAGAGCAGTTCACACCAGACATCCCAAGAATACTGCAGAACTGAAACAGTTTTGTAAAGAGGAATGGTCCAAAATTCCTCCTAACCGTTGTGCAGGTCTGATCCGCAACTACAGAAAACATTTGTTTGAGGTTATTGCTGCCGAAGGAGGGTCAACCAGTTATTAAATCCAAGGGTTCACACTTTTCCCACCCTCCACTGTGAGTGTTTACACGGTGTGTTCAATAAAGACATGATAACGTATAATTGTTTGTGTGTTATTAGTTTAAGAAAACTGTGTTTGTCTATTGTTGTGACTTAGATGAAGATCAGATCAAGATGCCTGATCAATGTATGCAGAAATCCAGGTATTTCCAAAGGGTTCGCGTGCTTTTTCTTGACACTGTATATCTCTTAGATATAGGACAGACACTTCAAAATCGTATTCTTTATGATTTGTTCTTGCCATTTTTGCCATATCATTTCTGCCATTTAGGAATGTATTATTAAATGTGTTTTTATGCTACAACCTATGACCTGTCTTAAACAATTCCATGTCAGCTTAGAACCCCCCCCCCCTGGTGTAGGGTTCTCCCACTATGACCCAGGAAAGCATGCAGTTTATTAGGCTACAGATTAAATAAGTTACGGTGAACTTCACGGGGTTCTGGTGACAAGACGATCAATGTTTAAATAAAGGTTAAATAAAAAAAGTATAAAAAAAAAAAACACGATGATGGATGTTTGACTGCCGTTGTTATCCATAACAATGTCACCATGTAGACTATCCTACGCGCAACAGCCTACTCGCACTGTATCTGCAAACTATTGGCTAGAGCGCACGTACTATGACCAGAGTAGGCACACATTTTCTAAATGCAGATTTTTATTGAATATTCACATTTAAATCTGTCACCAATTGGAATTGGGAACTTAGCTTATGAGACACACGCTAACTTGAGGAAGAACTAACTTGAGGAAGAACTAACTTGAGGAAGAACTAACTTGAGGAAGAACTAACTTGAGGAAGAACTAACTTGAGGAAGAACTAACTTGAGGAAGAACTAACTTGAGGAAGAACTAACTTGAGGAAGAACTAACTTGAGGAAGAACTAACTTGAGGAAGAACTAACTTGAGGAAGAACTAACTTGAGGAAGAACTAACTTGAGGAAGAACGCTTCATCTGAAGTTTTTAGGAAATCTTGGATTAACGATAATGGAGTGGTTTTGAGGAGCCAAGAATAATACTAAGCTTTTAAGTGTAAATTTGAGAACAGATGATGATGATCTGACGTGTCATTGATGGTAATGGAGGGGCTGAGCAGATGAACACGATGACTGACTGTCAATTCTGTGAAGAATTAAGTTAATCTAGAATACAGCCTTTGACCATCCTAACCAGGAATATTTTAAGGACGAAAATGTGGAAAAAAAATATGATTCTTATTCAGCAAGATTGGACTATACAGCATTGGGTTATCTGTGCAGAGTTTTCTTTCAAATAAAGACCTACCGAGACTACACCTTGAGCTAAACAAAACATGTTATTTCCAGCTGAGTGCGTTCATATAGAGGTCTGCAGAGCACACGGACTTGCTATCAGAGCACAACAGGCACACTATGCCTGCTGACATTACCAGTGACATCACAAACAGTGCGATCATCAATGGCTCATAACCAGTGTTCACCATGTTGAGGGAGGGAGGGAGGGAGGGAGGGAGGGAGGGAGGCAGGCAGGCAGGCAGGCAGGCAGGCAGGCAGGCAGGCAGGCAGGCAGGCAGGCAGGCAGGCAGGCAGGCAGGCAGGCAGGCAGGCAGGCAGGCAGGCAGGCAGGCAGATAGACAGATAGACAGATAGACAGATAGACAGATAGACAGATAGACAGATAGACAGATAGACAGATAGACAGATAGATAGATAGATAGATAGATAGATAGATAGATAGATAGATAGATAGATAGATAGATAGATAGATAGATAGATAGATAGATAGATAGACATTCATGAGCACAACACAATTCGGGTAGTCCGATCAGCCGGTCACAAATCCTTATATGCAAAGACAAATCCAGCTCAGTTCAATTGAGTGGCTGCTTATTGTGTATTGGAATCACAAATGTATTTAATTATGTGACTTTGGACCAACATTTGGAGCGATCGATGAGAGAGCTGAGGGTGAGAGTGTGCATGCACAGGCTTGGCTTTCAGGAGGAGATGTTATCTTGTTGTACAGATGCTTGGCTTTCAGGAGGAGATGTTAATTTGTACAGATGCTTGGCTTTCAGGAGGAGATGTTATCTTGTTGTACAGATGCTTGGCTTTCAGGAGGAGATGTTATCTTGTTCTACAGATGCTTGGCTTTCAGGAGGAGATGTTATCTTGTTGTACAGATGCTTGGCTTTCAGGAGGAGATGTTATCTTGTTGTACAGATGCTGGGCTTTCAGAAGGAGACGTTATCTTGTTGTACAGAAGATGAGGCTTTCAGGAGGAGAAGTTATCTTGTTGTACAGATGCTGGGCTTTCAGAAGGAGACGTTATCTTGTTGTACAGATGATGAGGCTTTCAGAAGGAGACGTTATCTTGTCGTACAGATTGTCGTGGAAATTTCCTGTATTTACCAAATCATGAGAGCAAACCACACAAAAGTCAGAGTTTATCACAAAGTCCATCTTTAATTGTATGAGCTCCATCACAACTCTGTGACTCTCAGATCAATTCAGTGTCTATAAATTAATTCTCTGAGAGTCCCTTACACATTGCAACTGAGATCCTTTATAGCAAAGACACACATAGCCAGACATCATTGGCCATAATTTATCGTTCAGCTTTGTCTCCTAAACTATGTGCTTTTCTCAAACTCAGAACCTAAACAAATCCTCATATCAATAGGCATATAGGGGGGACTATACTGATTGGTGTGGTACAGGCTTTTGGTACAGGTCTTTAATGACTGTAAGAGCACACTGGCAAAGCACTTCCCATGTAGACACTGTCATGACGTTGGCCTGGGAGTAGGTTTATGACAGTCATAAATACCTCTTCCCCCCTTTTTCCTCTCTCTACCCTACTGATGTTGCATTTGCAAACCCCTTGGTTAACATAGAGATTCTGGGAACATCAAAAGTCGGGGGGAAATGAACTATATTCTGGTTATCCGACCAATTGAACATGTGCAGTGGTACTTAATGAATATGATGTCAGTTCGGTTGTCATCTGAGACATTCTCATCAATTATAAGGTGACATAAACTCTGCAGTGGAAAGTCTACACATCAGAGTTATCGGATTCACTTGCAATTGTTGTTCAATTTAAATGTTTAAATATGAAATTATTCGTGATGGGATGAAATGTGATTTTAGCTTCTAAAATGTGAGAATTGGGTTTTCATGAGTGAATTAGGCATGACTCAGTGGCCCGCCCACATGAAGAGACATAGGTTGTAATCTATGAAACACACCCCTTTTCTCCCTTCCTATATAAAGCCTTGACGACAATATAACCTCCTTTTCCGAGGATGTGAGGACGACGGTCCGATGTCAGAATGGTTCAGATAATAACTACAGAACGAAGCCAACATCAGCGTGAGCTTTGGTTGCAAATGGTATGAACTTTGAACTCTTATTCACTACAGAAGTGATACGTCCTAGCTGTTGAGTTAGCAACAGCAGCTGCAAACGATGGTAACGAAGGAACAGACAGAGTATCCCGTCTATCACACAACGACGTTACTACAATGCATCCAATTGACCACCAGAGACATTCTTCAAAGGACAAAGGACTCGGTTTGGCAACACGGCCTTCCATCTACCACCAACCTACTGAAGCGCAGCTCAGAGTAAATATTTATTGCATTTTCCTTTTCCAAATGGGAGGTAATTTAGAATGCATAAGATACTGTATTTACGATTGCATAGCTTCTTCCTTTGTTACTCATTCTTCCCGCTCTTTCACTCAAACCCAGCCCCTTTTCTTTTGTGTAACAAGCTGTCATATCTGTTCCGCCCGCTAGGGACGTTTTCCTTTATGACGTAATTTGTAATCAAGTTATGACTAATTGTGTGTATGTGTAATTCTGTGTGATTAGTTAGGTATTTAGTAAATAAATAATTAAACCCAATGTTGTATTGCTGATTCAACTTGTTATCCAACGTTTGTGAAGATAATCAAGAATTTACAACTTTCAGATGAGATTGAATTAAGGTAACGATTGATATTGACTGCTATTGATGTAAAATATTACTAGGTCTTTAAGAGTTTATTCTAACTTGTGCTCTGATTTCTGCTTCACTGTTTTCTGCTCCTGTAAAAGCCTGGGTTTTCTGCACATTAACACTAGAAGCGTATTACCTAAAATGTATTAATAGAAAGTGTGGGTTCACAGGTCCAACCCAGATGTGTTAGTCATTACTGAGACGTGGTTCAGAAAGAGTGTTCTGAACACTGATGTTAACCTTTCTTGTTATAACCTTTTTCAGCAAGAGGTGGAGTGGCAATCTTTACCGTTGTTTCCACCAAGTCTATCCCCAAACAATTTGATTTGCTGGTTTTAAGCATCAAGCTTTCAAATGTGTTCTTTGTTGATTGTTAATGGGTGTTATCGTCCACCATCAGCATCGGCCTGTACTAGAGATGGGACAATAAACCCGAAAACTACCCACACCGACATTTCTAAATCATACCGAAGCATTTTTGAACCAAGACTAAAGCAGCCAATCAGAGTCATGTTCTATCCCATGCTTCCTACACCGGTTGTTGGCAGTTCTCTCAAGTGATGTCACAAGCAGCTTCGTTCATTAGTGGGGAAAAATGGACAACAATAAAGAAAATACAGTCCCAGAAATCCAAGAACAAATACTGCCAAAAAAGGATGCTGTGATGGTTGTTTGGGCTTATTTTGGTTTTAAGTCAGGATTCCTATTTGACTCAGCCACGCCTCCTTGCCCATCCAACACTTTCTCATCTCCCAGCCCTTCTAATGCGACTAGCCCTGATGAACCTCCCTCTTTATCCCCTGCGCCCCTACACAGCTTCTCCCTGCACACCGTCACTGAGTCTAAAGGAGCTCCTTAAACTTGACCCTAAAAAGCCATCTGGGTCAGATGGTTTAGATCCATTCTTTTTTGGGATTGCAGCCCTTATCATCACAGAGTCTATTGCTCACCTTTTAACCTGTCTCTCCTCGCTGGGTAGGTTCCCAGTGCTTGGAAGGCAGCCACGGTGCATGTTTCATTTAAAGGGGGAGATCAAGATGATCCTAATTTCTATTTCTATTTTGCCCTTTTTATCAAAAGTGTTAGAAAAACTCAATAATCAACTGACTGGATTTCTTGATGTCTAGAGTATTCTCTCTGGTATTCAATCTGGTTTTCGCTCAGGTTATGGATGAGTCACTGCAACCTTAAAGGTCCTAAATGATGTCACCACAGCCCTAGACTCTAAGCAATGTTGTGCTGCTGTGTTTATTGAACTGTCCAAAAGCTTTTGACATGGTAGACCATTCCATTAGTGTGGGTCGGCTAAGGAGAATTTGCTGTCAGAATAGCTGCTGCTACTGCCTGTCACCAAGCGAGTACCCCAAGGCTCGATCCTAGGCCCCACGCACTTCTCAATTTACATCAACAACTTAGCTCAGGCAGTAGAAAGCTCTCTTGTCCATTTAAATGCAGATGGTTCAGTCTTATACTCAGCTGGCCCCTCCTGACTCTTGGTAGGTCGTCATTGTAAATAAGAATTTGTTCTGAAATGACTTACCTAGTTACTTAAGATTAAATACAACTTTTTTAATAATAGTAATAAGTATCCACCTCATTTCCTATGACTCTCAGACAAAAATAAATTATAATATTTTCACATTTGCAAACAATCAAAGTATATAATTCACAGCCACTGTACTGCACATGCAACCAGTGTTGTTATACAAGTCAGTCCCCCTCCCTCTCCCTACCTAACAATTCCCATTTACAATGCGACTCCAAACCCATCCCTCCTCACGGTCACTCCCCATGCCCAATACTGACACCAAGCTTTAGTCTCCAGTCAAAAGTAGTGCACTACATAGTGAATAGGGTGCCATGCTGGAAGCACTTAAGAAAAATAAAACAGCAGCATTTACAGGTCTGGGTTTTCACCACAATGTAGTCCTCAAAAGGCCTGTACTTGCTTGTTATAAATCACATTAGGTGAGTGCTGATCTCTCACTCCATTAGGTGAGTGCTGATCTCTCACTCCATTTAGTGAGTGCTGATCTCTCACTCCATTTAGTGAGTGCTGATCTCTCACTCCATTTAGTGAGTGCTGATCTCTCACTCCATTTAGTGAGTGCTGATCTCTCACTCCATTTAGTGAGTGCTGATCTCTCACTCCATTTAGTGAGTGCTGATCTCTCACTCCATTTAGTGAGTGCTGATCTCTCACTCCATTTAGTGAGTGCTGATCTCTCACTCCATTTAGTGAGTGCTGATCTCTCACTCCATTTAGTGAGTGCTGATCTCTCACTCCATTTAGTGAGTGCTGATCTCTCACTCCATTAGAGGTAGACTGGATAAAAGACATCTCCAGTGCTCCTGACATGGCTGAATCCTACATGTCTTTAATATGTATGAGTAGTTTATGTTGACGTGGTACTGGAGGACACCACTTATCTGACTAACACTGGAGATTAGATTAGATTTACTTTTGAAATATATCACAAATGCAAACAAACAAACAAAATGATGGTTTTTACCTTGAAATCTCACGCAGCCTTGCTATAATATACTTGTTAATTCTAATTTGAAGCTTATGTCTTTTTGATATATCTGATATATCTGAGAGGACACTAACCGTCTACCTGTAAAATGTGTTTCAGTGCCATTATGTGATTGATTAACTCTTAATTTGTTATCATCCTTATAACAATGATATGACAACATTTGCTAATAACCACAAAGAAGCAAATTACAACCTTAATGACACAGATAATAACCTTGAAGACACAGATAATAATCTTGAAGACACAGATAATAACCTTGATGGAACAGATAATAACCTTGAAGACACAGATAATAACCTTGATGGAACAGATAATAACCTTGAAGACACAGATAATAACCTTGATGGAACAGATAATAACCTTGAAGACACAGATAATAACCTTAGAGACACAGATAATAACCTTGAAGACACAGAAAATAACCTTGATGGAACAGATAATAACTTTGATGGAACAGATAATAACCTTGAAGACACAGATAATGGGGACAATGGCAGTCAATGGCATCTAGGATTTGATACAGGCAACTCTCCGGTAGTCAGCTAACTTCCCACCAGATTTGTCCAGTCAGACCCAGGATTTGAACTGGCAACCCTCCAGTTGCTGGCTCGCTTCTCTAACCGCTAGGAAACCTGCCACCCGTATGTGTCTGTGTGTCCGCGTGTGCATGTGTGAGACTGGACTGAGACAGGCTCTAGTGTGTGACAGGCTAAGAGACTGAGGAAGTCAAAAGTCCAGTGACCTCATTATTCACAAGCTGTCTTAACAAACAAATGGTTGACTGCGACCTTTGACCCTGGATAAAGCCCCACACATATGACACATTTAGAGGGCGTTAGCACTTGTTAGGCCAAGTTGATGACTTAATCCAGTTTATGCTGGCCGTACCGGAAGACTGACAGACCCTGCCATAGGGATGTAGGGAACCACAGCAGAACAGACCAGAGCAGAGCAGAACAGAGCAGAACAGACCAGAACAGAGCAGAACAGACCAGAACAGACCAGAACAGAACAGACCAGACCAGACCAGACCAGAACAGAGCAGAACAGAACAGACCAGACCAGAACAGAGCAGAATGGAACAGAACAGAACAGAGCAGAACGGAACAGAACAGACTAGCGAAGAACAGAACAGAACAGAACAGAGTAGAAAATATAAAATCAGAAGAGAGCAGAGCCAGATGCCAGTCTGAAACAGTATCAGAGTTTAGGGGGATCTGAAGCCTGGCAGAAAATATTAGGGTTTCAAATGACTCTTTTAGAGAGAAAAGAGCTTCTGGAAGGCGAAGATGAATGCTGCATTGGGCCTAATAGAAATCCATGAACACCTGTAATCCTGTGGCCCTTTTAATTGGCTGTAGTCTTGCCATAGGTCCTACCTTTTACTAATTGTCCGTTTAGAGGAAGGTGCTGGAAGCCAGGCAGGAGTAATGGAAAGCTGAGCCAGTTCAAAGATGTCTCTCTCTCTCTGTCTCTGTCTCTGTCTCTGTCTCCCTCTCTCTCTCTCTCTCTCTCTCTCTCTCTCTCTCTCTCTCTCTCTCTCTCTCTCTCTCTCTCTCTGTCTCTGTCTCTGTCTCTCTCTCTGTCTCTCTCTCTCTGTCTCTCTCTCTCTCTCTCTCTCTCTCTCTCTCTCTCTCTCTCTCTCTCTCTATATATATATATATATATATATATATATATATTTGGTCTCACATGGATATCCAATGAAATTTGAATGATTCAGAGACATTCTCTGTTTAAAAGACAGACTGAGCTATGTGAATACTATGTGAGAGAATATGGTGAGAGATAGAGACCAAGTGATATTCTTGTCTACAGCAGTGGAGACAGGCATGAGTGAATCCATTTCTTATTGTTGAATTGAGGAGACAGACATGCATTGCTTAAATTTTCCATAATCATTACTGTTACAATTATTTTAATTTAATTTAATTTATTTTAACCTTTATTTTTGACAGATAAGTCAGAATGAGACTAGGGTCTATTTTTACATATGATCCCTACATAAATACATCAAACATACAGTGCCTTGCGAAAGTATTCGGCCCCCTTGAACTTTGCGACCTTTTGCCACATTTCAGGCTTCAAACATAAAGATCTAAAACTGTATTTTTTGTGAAGAATCAACAACAAGTGGGACACAATCATGAAGTGGAACAACATTTATTGGATATTTCAAACTTTTTTAACAAATCAAAAACTGAAAAATTGGGCGTGGAAAATTATTCAGCCCCTTTACTTTCAGTGCAGCAAACTCTCTACAGAAGTTCAGTGAGGTTCTCTGAATGATCCAATGTTGACCTAAATGACTAATGATGATAAATACAATCCACCTGTGTGTAATCAAGTCTCCGTATAAATGCACCTGCACTGTGATAGTCTCAGAGGTCCGTTAAAAGCGCAGAGAGCATCATGAAGAACAAGGAACACACCAGGCAGGTCCGAGATACTGTTGTGAAGAAGTTTAAAGCCGGATTTGGATACAAAAAGATTTCCCAAGCTTTAAACATCCCAAGGAGCACTGTGCAAGCGATAATATTGAAATGGAAGGAGTATCAGACCACTGCAAATCTACCAAGACCTGGCCGTCCCTCTAAACTTTCAGCTCATACAAGGAGAAGACTGATCAGAGATGCAGCCAAGAGGCCCATGATCACTCTGGATGAACTGCAGAGATCTACAGCTGAGGTGGGAGACTCTGTCCATAGGACAACAATCAGTCGTATATTGCACAAATCTGTCCTTTATGGAAGAGTGGCAAGAAGAAAGCCATTTCTTAAAGATATCCATAAAAAGTGTTGTTTAAAGTTTGCCACAAGCCACCTGGGAGACACACCACACATGTGGAAGAAGGTGCTCTGGTCAGATGAAACCAAAATTGAACTTTTTGGCAACAATGCAAAACGTTATGTTTGGCGTAAAAGCAACACAGCTGAACACACCATCCCCACTGTCAAACATGGTGGTGGCAGCATCATGGTTTGGGCCTGCTTTTCTTCAGCAGGGACAGGGAAGATGGTTAAAATTGATGGGAAGATGGATGGAG
This sequence comes from Oncorhynchus mykiss, assembly GCF_057628025.1. Classification (NCBI taxonomy): domain Eukaryota; kingdom Metazoa; phylum Chordata; class Actinopteri; order Salmoniformes; family Salmonidae; genus Oncorhynchus; species Oncorhynchus mykiss. Next base: position 8,079,371 of record NC_143036.1, on the reverse strand, counting down.
CGAAATACAGGACCATTCTTGAAGTAAACCTGATGGAGTCTGCAAAAGACCTGAGACTGGGACGGAGATTTGTCTTCCAACAAGACAATGATCCAAAACATAAAGCAAAATCTACAATGGAATGGTTCAAAAATAAACATATCCAGGTGTTAGAATGGCCAAGTCAAAGTCCAGACCTGAATCCAATCGAGAATCTGTGGAAAGAACTGAAAACTGCTGTTCACAAATGCTCTCCATCCAACCTCACTGAGCTCGAGCTGTTTTGCAAGGAGGAATGGGAAAAAATTTCAGTCTCTCGATGTGCAAAACTGATAGAGACATACCCCAAGCGACTTACAGCTGTAATCGCAGCAAAAGGTGGCGCTACAAAGTATTAACTTAAGGGGGCTGAATAATTTTGCACGCCCAATTTGTCAGTTTTTGATTTGTTAAAAAAGTTTGAAATATCCAATAAATGTCGTTCCACTTCATGATTGTGTCCCACTTGTTGTTGATTCTTCACAAAGAAATACAGTTTTATATCTTTATTTTTGAAGCCTGAAATGTGGCAAAAGGTTGCAAAGTTCAAGGGGGCCGAATACTTTCGCAAGGCACTGTATATACAACATACAAAATGACAAAACATATTAATAAAAACAGACACATTAATCAACACAGAGGTCTCTGATCATGACTCTGAACTAATCAGGTGGACCGGAACATCTTCTTTCAGAGAGCTCTGGAACTTGTTCCACATACACAATGCATGAAAAATAAAATCAGCTTTACCAAACTCTGTGGAGACCTAAGGGCCAGTGTTATCCAAGACTGAGACCGGGTTTGGTCATTTGTAAGTCGATATTGAATGAATGATGATATATATAGAGGAAGTTTCTGCAGTATTGTTTTGTAGATAAACACAATAAAATGTTGCTCTCTCCTTACATTTAAAGTGGTCCAACCCCTCTTTTGATACAAAACACAATGGTGAGTTAGTTCTGCAACCATCACCAGTAATAAACTTAAGGGAACAATGGTGAGTTCTAAAACACCTAAAGGAACAAAGGTGAGTTCTGTAACCATCACCAGTAATAAACCTAAGGGAACAATGGTGAGTTCTAAAACACCTAAAGGAACAATGGTGAGTTCTAGAACCATCACCAGTAATAAACCTAAAGGAACAATGTTGAGTTCTAGAACCATCACCAGTAATAAACCTAAAGGAACAATGGTGGGTTCTAGAACCATCACCAGTAATTAACCTAAAGGAACAATGGTGGGTTCTAGAACCATCACCAGTAATTAACCTAAAGGAACAATGGTGAGTTCTAGAACCTTCACCAGTAATAAACCTAAAGGAACAATGGTGAATTATAGAACCATCACCAGTAATAAACATAAAGGAACAATGTTGAGTTCTAGAACCATCACCAGTAATAAACCTAAAGGAACAATGGTGGGTTCTAGAACCATCACCAGTAATTAACCTAAAGGAACAATGGTGAGTTAGTTCTGTAAACATCACCAGTAATACACCTAAAGGGACAATGGTGAGTTCTACAACCATCACCAGTAATAAACCTAAAGTAACAATGTTGAGTTCTAGAACCATCACCAGTAATAAACCTAAAGGAACAATGGTGAGTTAGTTCTGTAAACATCACCAGTAATACACCTAAAGGGACAATGGTGAGTTCTAGAACCAGCACCAGTAATAAACCTAAAGGAACAATGGTGAGTTCTAGAACCATCACCAGTAATAAAACCGAAAGGACACAACTGAAAACAGCATCTAGTGGTTTAAGTATAGTTGCTGCTGCAGGCATATAGATAATATCCCCAGAATCTAAAATAGACATAAAAGTGGCCTTGGACAATATCCTTCCTATTATCAAAAGTCAGACATGCTTTCTTTCTGTAAAAAAATAAAAATAAACTTCAACTTCTTCACCAGCTCAGTGCCATTTTTTTAAAATTACAGTTCGTCATCAAGCCAGATACCAAGATATGCAGTACATAGGAAGGAAGGAACTACATTTATATACCGTTTAAACTAGTCCTTACAATTTCATTTAAATCTGGGTAATGAGACCTGGAAAAAAGCACTTTGTTTTGTTTTCAATCCGCACTAACTTTAGCTCCAATAGTGACCTCTGCAGTGGTTGAAAAGCAGACTTCAAATGTGAAAAAAGGCTTGGCCAACTGATGGAGCGATGGAATATAACACTGTAGCATCTGCATACAAATGAATATCCATTAACAATGTTATTCACATAGGTTGCAAACAGTAGTGGGCCGAGCATAGAACCTTGAGGCATCACTTTATGTAAATCAAGGAACTCAGAATTGATCTAATACGTGAGTTAATCTATTACTCACTTTCTGAAGGTTTCCTGAAAGTTATTCCTTTTTCCGTTGCTCAAAACCTGTTGGCCATGTCCGAATACCTGAACATTCTGAATATTATGCATTTTGGGTACACGAATATAGAAAGTTTGATAGTATGTGACATTTTGAATATCTAATATGCTTTAATTAAATGCCAGGATGTAATTCATCTTTTCATCTCGTATAATTCACTGCACACTATTGAGGAAGAGAACTGTCTTTCCAGACTCACGTGTGTTCGACAACAGCTGATAATCACATATGCGATGTGTTGTGCAAAAATGAACGGCGGGAATCATCACAACTGTACATTAGATTACGCAATCTCAGTAGGAGGAGCCTAGTGTGTTGATATTCTCAGTAGGAGAAGCCTAGTGTGTTGATATTCTCAGTGGGAGGAGCCTAGTGTGTTGATGTTCTCAGTAGGAGGAGCCTAGTGTGTTGATGTTCTCAGTAGGAAGAGCCTAGTGTGTTGATGTTCTCAGTAGGAGGAGCCTAGTGTGTTGATATTTTCAGTAGGAGGAGCTGAGTGTGTTGATATTCTCAGTAGGAGGAGCCGAGTGTGTTGATATTCTCAGTAGGAGAAGCCTAGTGTGTTGACATTCTCAGTAGGAGGAGCCTAATGTGTTGATATTCTCAGTAGGAGGAGCCTAGTGTGTTGATGTTCTCAGTAGGAAGAGCCTAGTGTGTTGATGTTCTCAGTAGGAGGAGCCTAGTTTGTTGATGTTCTCAGTAGAAAGAGCCTAGTGTGTTGATGTTCTCAGTAGGAGGAGCCTACTGTGTTGATATTCTCAGTAGGAGGAGCCTAGTGTGTTGATATTCTCAGTAGGAGAAGACTAGTGTGTTATTCTCAGTAGGAGAAGCCTAGTGTGTTGATATTCTCAGTAGGAGGAGAATAGTGTGTTGATATTCTCAGTAGGAGGAGCCTATTGTGTTGATATTCTCAGTAGGAGAAGCTTAGTGTGTTGATATTCTCAGTAGGAGAAGCCTAGTGTGTTCATTTTCTCAGTAGGAGGAGCCTAGTGTGTTGATATTCTCAGTAGGAGAAGCCTAGTGTGTTGATATTCTCAGTAGGAGAAGCCTAGTGTGTTGATATTCTCAGTAGGAAGAGCCTAGTGTGTTGATATTCTCAGTAGGAGGAGCCTAGTGTGTTGATATTCTCAGTAGGAGAAGACTCGTGTGTTATTCTCAGTAGGAGAAGCCTAGTGTGTTGATATTCTCAGTAGTAGAAGCATAGTGTGTTGATATTCTCAGTAGCAGGAGCCTAGTGTGTTGATATTCTCAGTAGGAGGAGCCTCGTGTTTTGATATTCTTAGTAGGAGGAGCCTAGTGTGTTGATATTCTCAGTAGGAGGAGCCTAGTGTGTTGATATTCTCAGTAGGAGAAGCCTAGTGTGTTGATATTCTCAGTAGGAGGAGCCTAGTGTGTTGATATTCTCAGTAGGAGGAGCCTAGTGTGTTGATATTCTCAGTAGGAGGAGCCTACTGTGTTGATATTCTCAGTGGGAGGAGCCTAGTGTGTTGATATTCTCAGTAGGAGGAGCCTAGTGTGTTGATATTCTCAGTAGGAGAAGCCTAGTGTGTTGATATTCTCAGTAGGAGGAGCCTAGTGTGTTGATATTCTCAGTAGGAGGAGCCTAGTGTGTTGATATTCTCAGTAGGAGGAGCCTAGTGTGTTGATATTTTCAGTAGGAGGAGCCTACTGTGTTGAGATTCTCAGTAGGAGGAGCCTAGTGTGTTGATATTCTCAGTAGGAGGAGCCTACTGTGTTGACATTCTCAGTAGGAGGAGCCTAGTGTGTTAACATTCTCAGTAGGAGAAGCCTAGTGTGATGATATTCTCAGTAGGAGGAGCCTAGTGTGTTGATATTCTCAGTAGGAGGAGCCTCGTGTGTTGATATTCTTAGTAGGAGGAGCCTAGTGTTTTGATATGCTCAGTAGGAGGAGCCTAGTGTGTTGATATTCTCAGTAGGAAGAGCCTAGTGTGTTGATATTCTCAGTAGGAGAAGCCTAGTGTGTTGATATTCTCAGTAGGAGGAGCCTAGTGTGTTGATATTCTCAGTAGGAGAAGCCTAGTGTGTTGATATTCTCAGTAGGAGGAGCCTAGTGTGTTGATATTCTCAGTAGGAGGAGCCTACTGTGTTGATATTCTCAGTAGGAGGAGCCTAGTGTGTTGATATTCTCAGTAGGAGAAGACTAGTGTGTTATTCTCAGTAGGAGAAGCCTAGTGTGTTGATATTCTCAGTAGGAGGAGCCTAGTGTGTTGATATTCTCAGTAGGAGGAGCCTATTGTGTTGATATTCTCAGTAGGAGAAGCTTAGTGTGTTGATATTCTCAGTAGGAGAAGCCTAGTGTGTTCATATTCTCAGTAGGAGGAGCCTAGTGTGTTGATATTCTCAGTAGGAGAAGCCTAGTGTGTTGATATTCTCAGTAGGAGAAGCCTAGTGTGTTGATATTCTCAGTAGGAAGAGCCTAGTGTGTTGATATTCTCAGTAGGAGGAGCCTAGTGTGTTGATATTCTCAGTAGGAGAAGACTCGTGTGTTATTCTCAGTAGGAGAAGCCTAGTGTGTTGATATTCTCAGTAGGAGGAGCCTAGTGTGTTTTGATATTCTCAGTAGGAGAAGACTAGTGTGTTATTCTCAGTAGGAGAAGCCTAGTGTGTTGATATTCTCAGTAGGAGGAGCCTAGTGTGTTGATATTCTCAGTAGGAGGAGCCTATTGTGTTGATATTCTCAGTAGGAGAAGCTTAGTGTGTTGATATTCTCAGTAGGAGAAGCCTAGTGTGTTGATATTCTCAGTAGGAGAAGCCTAGTGTGTTGATATTCTCAGTAGGAAGAGCCTAGTGTGTTTATATTCTCAGTAGGAGGAGCCTAGTGTGTTGATATTCTCAGTAGGAGAAGACTCGTGTGTTATTCTCAGTAGGAGAAGCCTAGTGTGTTGATATTCTCAGTAGTAGAAGCATAGTGTGTTGATATTCTCAGTAGCAGGAGCCTAGTGTGTTGATATTCTCAGTAGGAGGAGCCTCGTGTTTTGATATTCTTAGTAGGAGGAGCCTAGTGTGTTGATATTCTCAGTAGGAGAAGCCTAGTGTGTTGATATTCTCAGTAGGAGGAGCCTAGTGTGTTGATATTCTCAGTAGGAGGAGCCTAGTGTGTTGATATTCTCAGTAGGAGGAGCCTACTGTGTTGATATTCTCAGTGGGAGGAGCCTAGTGTGTTGATATTCTCAGTAGGAGGAGCCTAGTGTGTTGATATTCTCAGTAGGAGAAGCCTAGTGTGTTGATATTCTCAGTAGGAGAAGCTTAGTGTGTTGATATTCTCAGTTTCTGATGAGGGAGGACAATTTTCTTTCTTCATGAGAATGGCCTAATTTCTATTACAGCATATTGGATGACTGACATTCATATTCCATTCACCCAGCTCAACGTAACAGTGATTTGGTTCAGGCTACTACATGATACTTACATTCTCCCTATTACCATCATGAGGTTGCTACAACCTAGCCTAGAGCATGAATGAAAGTTTAAAATGTAGAGATGCACACAGGTCGAGAATTCTTCTTGAGATGCATTAGTTTTACAGTGTATAGGCAGTAAGCAGTTAGACTGGCCCCGGTGGTAATACATTAATACAACCAAAAGCATTAACTTGACTTGGAAAAGTTCCAGTGTTGTGCTGGATGGACATAGTCAGCTACCTAACATCGCATCCTTCTGTTTGAGCCAGGTGTTTCAGTAACTAAACTAGCCAGTTGGATTTGCTAGCTAAGTAAGTGAAACTGAAAGTTTCATTTTCAAAGAAATTAATTTGTTGAAAACTGTTCAACTATTGTCTTTCTCTCTCTTTGAGTCAACTACTGAACATATTTTATGCACTGCAGTGCTAGCTAGCTTTAGCTTATGCTTTCAGTACTAGATGAATTATCTGGTTCTTAGATTGGTTGTTCAACATGTCAGTTCATGCTGCAAGAGCTCTGATAGGTTGGAGGACGTCCTCCAGAAGTTGTCATAGTTACTGTGTAAGTCTATGCAAGGGGGAGAGAACTAAGAGCCTCCTATGTTTTGTATTGAAGTCAATGTACCAAGAGGAGGACAGCTAGCTGTCCTCCGGCTACACCATGGTGCTACCCTGTAGAGCGCAGTTGAGGCTACTGTAGACCTTCATTGCAAAACAGTGTGTTTTAATAAATTATTTGGTGACGTGTATATATTTAGTATAGTTTTACCTACAAAGGATAACGTTTTCAATGTTTTACAATTTTTATTTTTATGAAATTCCCTGAGGAGGATGGTCCTTCCCTTCCTCCTCTAAGGAGCCTCCACTATAGTACACAGTATGTAGTTTTAGTAAGTAGTAGGCAAGACAGATTTAGGATACAGCTGTTGATATTATTAAAACGTTTTGAGGTACTTGATACTTAAGGTTTCGAGTAGAAAACCCAAGAAAAGGGATCTTGCTTGAAATATGTTAGCAGTGATTGTCAGTGTGGATGGCGTCACATGTAAGTGAAACCTTTCAAAAAAATATGTGTATTAGCATAAATAACATGATTCTCATGATCATTTAGCAGGTGTTCGCCACAGGAAGCTCCTCAACAAACCTTCAATGATTTGGTGCAATCAGTGAACTTTCTGATACGGGAAGATGTCAGCCACCAGTTTTTAGAAAGGATAGGTGAAATGTATCTCAGACATTAAGCAGGTTTCCATCCAACCTTTGAATGTGACTAAAGTACATTTCAGGATCGAAACAGAAAATGTTGTAGGTAAACTCTCGACAAAACCCGCTAGACAAGATATAAAATTAATTATGCGAGAAATGGCGGTGGAAACAACAGCATTTACAAATATTGATATAATAACCACCATTTCAAAGTAGACCTGGAGTTACACTTGGAGTCATATGTTGGGAGGTCCTCCCACAACAAAACTGGGAAGGCATGCAGTCTACTAGGCTACACATGAAATACATTATGATGAACTTCCCAGGGTGGTGAAAGTGCACGGTGATCAGCTTGATGCTCCTTTCCAGTAACTGTTGAGGGTCTTATTCTGATGACGTGATTGATACTTGGCTGCCGTTAGGCAAATAAAAACATTCTCGCTCTCATCATTAAATATTCTCATCATGTAGACTAGGCTACCTGCACTGTATCTGCAAGCTGTTGGCTAGTGCACATGTGCCAAGATCAGAGTAGGCACATTCGCTATATAACGCAACAAATATTTTGGACAAAACTACCAGTTATCAGGTATGAAGGTAAGGCCCAAACGCAGACCACATTGAATAAACAATAGTTTAATTAACTAATAGGGGCAGGCAATAGACAGGTCAAGGCAGGCAGGGGTCAGTAAACCCTCTATATGAGCAAAAGTAAAACTAAATGCATGCTCTTCAACCGATCGTTACCCGCACCTGCCAGCCCGTCCAACATCACTACTCTGGACGGTTCTGACTTAGAATATATGTGGACGACTACAAATACCTAGGTGTCTTGTTAGACTGTAAACTCTCCTTCCAGACTCACATTAAACATCTCCAATCCAAAATGAAATCTAGAATCATCTTCCTATTTCGCAACAAAGCATCCTTCACTCATGCTGCCAAACATACCCTCGTAAAACTGACCATCCTCCCAATCCTCGACTTCGGCGATGTCATTTACAAAATAGCCTCCAACACTCTACTCAACAAATAGGATGCAGTCTATCACAGTGCCATCCGTTTTGTCCCATATAAAAAGCCCCATAACCCACCACTGCGACCTGTATGATCTCGTTGGCTGGCCCGCGCTTCATACTCATCTCCAACCCACTGGCCCCAGGTCATCTACAAGACTCTGCTAGGTAAAGCCCCTCCTTACCTCAGCTCACTGGTCATAGCAGCACCCACCCATAGCATGCGCTCCAGCAGGTATATCTCACTGGTCACCCCCAAAGCCAATTCTTCCTTTGGCCGCCTCTCCTTCCAGTTCTCTGCTGACAATGACTGGAACGAACTGCAAAAATCTCTGAAGCTGGAGACTCTTACCTCCCTCACTAGCTTTAAGCACCAGCTGTCAGAGCAGCTCACAGATCACTGCACCTGTACATAGCTCATCTGTAAATAGCCCATCCAATCTACCTCATCCCCATACTGCATTTATTTATTTATCTTGCTCCTTTGCACCCCAGTATCTCAACTTGCACATTCATCTTCTGCAAATCCTACCATTCCAGTGTTTAATTGCTATATTGTAATTACTTTGCCACCATGGCCTATTTATTGCCTTACCTCTCTTATCCTTTCTCATTTGCACATGCTGTATATATATTTTCAACACTCTTATTGATTGTATGTTTGTTTATTCCATGTGTAACTCTGTGTTGTTGTATGTGTCGAACTGCTTTGCTTTATCTTGGCCAGGTCACAGTTGTAAATGAGACCTTGCTCTCAACTAGCATACCTGGTTAAATAAAGGTGAAATAAAATAAATAAAAAATTCACCCCTGAGGGGCCCCCGTGTTGAAGATCAGCATGGCTGATGTGTTGTTACCTTACGACCTGGGGGCAGCCCGTCAGGAAGTCCAGGATCCAGTTGCAGAGGGAGGTGTTTAGTCCCAGGGCCCTTAGCTTAGTGATGAGCTTTGAGGGCACTATGGTGTTGAACGCTGAGCTGTTGTCAATGAACAGCATTCTCATATAGGTGTTCCTTTTGTCCAGGTGGGAAAGGACAGTGTGTTGAGCAATATTGATTGCATCATCTGTGGATCTGTTTGTGTGGTATGCAATTTGGAGTGGGTCTAGGGTTTCTGGGATAACGGTGTTGATGTGAGCCATGACCAGCATTTCAAAGCATTTTATGGCTACAGACGTGAGTTCTATGGGTCAGTAGTCATTTAGGCAGGTTACCTTAGTGTTCTTGGGCACAGGGACAATGATAGTCTGCTTGAAACATGTTGGTATTACAGACTCAGAAGGGGAGAGGTTTAAAATGTCAGTGAAGACACTTGCCAGTTGGTCAGAGCATGCTCTGCATACACATCCTGGTAATCTTTCTGGCCCTGCGGCCTTGTGAATGTTGACCTGTTTAAAGGTCTTGCTCACATCCGCTACTGAGAGTGTTATCACACAGTCATCCAGAACAGCTGATGCTCTCATGCATGATTCACTGTTACTTGCCTCAAAGCGAGCATACTGTATAAGTTATTTAGCTCGTCTGGTAGGCTTGTATCACTGGGCAGCTCTAGTCTGTGCTTCCCTTTGTAGTCTGTAATAGTTTGCAAGCCCTGCCACATCTGACGAGAGTCGGATCCAGTGTAGTACGTTTCGATCTTAGTCCTGTATTGATGCTTTGCCTGTTTGATGGTTCGTCGGAGGGCATAGCGGGATTTCTTATAAGCTTCCGGGTTAGAGTTCTGCTCCTTGAAAGCGGCAGCTCTGCACTTTAGCTCAGTGCAAATTTTGCCTGTAATCCATGGCTCCTGTTTGGGGTATGTACTGTAGGGACGACGTCCTCAACACACTTATTGATAAAGCCAGTGACGGATGTGGTGTTCTCCTCAATGCCATCAGAAGAATCCCAGAACATATTCTAGTCTGCGCTAGCAAAACAGTCCTGTAGCTTAGCATCTGCTTCATCTGACCACTTTTTTGTAGACCGAGTGACTGTTGCTTCCTGCTTTAATTTTTGCTTGTAAGCAGGAATCAGGAAGATAGAGTTATGGGCAGATTTTCCAAATGGAGGGCGAGGGAGAGAGCTTTGTACTCGTCTCTGTGTGTAGAGTGGTCTAGTTTTTTTCCCCTCTGGTTGCACATGTGACATGCTGCTAGTAATGAGGTAAAACTGATTTAAGTTTCCCTGCATTAAAGTCCCCGGCCACTAGGAGCGCTGCCTCTGGATGAGAATTTTCCTGTTTGCTTATGGTGGAATACAGCTCTTTGAGTGCGGTTGTAGTGCCAACCTTGGTCTGCGGTGGTATGTAGACAGCTACAAAAAATAGGTAGATAGTGGGGTCTACGGCATAAAAAACTCTGCCTCAGGCGAGCAAAACCCTGAGATTTCCTTAGATATCGTGCACCAGCTATTGTTTGCAAATTTGCATATCTTTACCATTGAATCACGGGGATCCGGGCCTCGTCGGGTGGCTGTAGTATATCCCTCGCATACGACTCATTGAAAAATAACTCCTCATCCAATTTGAGGTGAGTAATCCCAGTTCTGATATCCAGAAGCTCTTTTCGGTCATAAGAGACGTTAGCAGCAACATTATGTACAAAACAAGTTACAAACAACGCAAAAAACTAACAAAATGATTGGTTAAGAGCCGATAAGATGGCCGGCCCTTCGGCACCATCTTGGGTGTTGAAATGTTCATATTGTTTTCAGGATATTTGTGAATATTTGCATAAAAATCTATCAGCAATTGGATGGAAACGTAGCTAGTTATGACAACATGTTCTACACATCAATTGAGTATTGCAGTGGACCAATGATATGTCTGATAGTCTCTACTCTCTTGTAGAGTTGAATGTATGTTATTGCTTATTGGAGATGCATGGGTGTGTGATTACGGAGACAAAACGTATCTCATTACATGAAGACCTGTGGACTGACACCTCATTTAGCGCTCCTGCCTACCGGCCATAGTTTAAGGCCTGGAAGATGTCTGACACATTTCCACTTGACAGTTCCCCCCTTTTGCCATGTCTAATTTGAGGCAACCGGAGAAGGTGCCACTCTCTGCCAATCCTGACTCTCACTCACCTCTCATTACAACACAGTTGAGAGGTGAAGGATAAATTGGTTATGTCAAAAGTAAAATTATATCCAGGTCTTTGCAATTCAATTCACTTATTGAAAAGAGAAAACTGTTAAAAGGAAATGCTCCAAGTTCCGGACACGCTAAAATGGAAGAGACAGGGAAATACTAAAAGTCAGATTGCCTGTCAATGTGTCTTTCAAATGTTAGCAGAGGGTTCACTCCACTATTCATGTTGTGCATGAATGGAAGCAGACAAGGGTTTTCAGCAAGGAGTCCGGTCCCCATGGAAAATATCCCACAATTTTGCCACAACACAGGCAGTTATATCCGTAACGCACAAATAGGTGATATTAAATCTGCATTAAAGAGGTTTTACCTGAGGGCCTACACTACCATATTAAATCTGCATTAAAGAGGTTTTACCTGAGGGCCTACACCACCATATTAAATCTGCATTAAATAGGTTTTACCTGAGGGCCTTCACTACCATATTAAATCTGCATTAAAGAGGTTTTACCTGAGGGCCTACACTACCATATTAAATCTGCATTAAAGAGGTTTTACCTGAGGGCCTACACTACCATATTAAATCTGCATTAAAGAGGTTTTACCTGAGGGCCTACACCACCATATTAAATCTGCATTAAATAGGTTTTACCTGAGGGCCTACACTACCATATTAAATCTGCATTAAAGAGGTTTTACCTGAGGGCCTACACTACCATATTAACTACTATATTAAATCTGCATTAAAGAGGTTTTACCTGAGGGCCTACACTACCATATTAAATCTGCATTAAAGAGGTTTTACCTGAGGGCCTACACTACCATATTAAATCTGCATTAAAGAGGTTTTACCTGAGGGCCTACACTACTATATTACATCTGCAGTAAAGAGGTTTTACCTACCATTATCCCCACAGGCTGATAATGAACACGTACATTTGTTTACATCGCAATCACCTCATACAAATGTATTCTGCAAAGTTTTCTCCAAGTACCTTTACAACTGTTATTGTCTCATACTAATTGATCTAGCTGATTACATGACCTGATAATAAGTTACTACTTCTCCCCCTCTCTCTCTCTGGCCTTCTCCCTCTCTCTCTCTCTCTGGCCTTCTCCCTCTCTCTCTCTCTCTGGCCTTCTCCCTCTCTCTCTCTCTCTGGCCTTCTCCCTCTTTCTCTCTCTCTCTGGCCTTCTCTCTTTCTTTGTCATAAAAAGTGGTATTTGATGATTGCGATCTAATTAGCCACTGACTTGCCTAGTTAAATAAAGGTTAAATAATACAAATAAAAAAGTCAAATGAATAGTGATTTTCACTAGAGATGTGAATGGTACCTGGTGGAGGATGTGTTTTCGTGATGTCGTGTTTTCATGATTCAAAACGCATCTACAACCCTCCAAGATGAATAGGATCTGTCTTGATGGCTGGAGCACGTTAAATTCTTCTGGGAGGAGGTAAAATACGGAGGGCCAATGTTGCTTGCCCACAGCAGATGAAAGAATTTCATCCAGCGATTTACAGCAGACAGAGCTGTGTCATTTGTCTCAGATTTGTCATTTGTCTCAGCTTTATGCTATAAACGTTTCAGAGGGGCATTTCAAAGGCTCTGGGTGCTTGTTTATCAGGCAGATCGGCTGATGTACTGTAGCAGCCACACACACGATCACACTTCATCTTTAAAGGGGCAATCTGCAGGTTCCTACATACATTTTTTTGTACTTTTAAAATAATGAGTTTGTACTTTAACCATTTATTCTTGAATCATCAAACTTATAAATTCCTCAGAGTTTAGTTCAACTGGGGCGTTACATTAGTGTTGGGTCTGCAGAGCCAATCCACTGGCTGCTATTTTAGCCAACCGTTAAATGCAAACAGCTAAACAAAATGCTAACAAGTGAAGTTCTACTACTTACAAAATAATCCATGGATCGTTGAATGACAAGAAACCTAATATTTCATTTTTGGATGTACCTGTCTTTCTGCAATTAACTTGTGTTCGAGGGACAGTTGATCTGTTAAATGCTGTTCATGGTTGATTCTTCTTTCATTTCACTCATCCCCTTTGTGTTTATTTTATCCCATAATTCCTTTTCCTCTGTCCTTTACTAGGGGTCTCCTCTATCATTACCCTATGTCACTCCCCGATCTGTTTCACCTGTCTCCACCCCCCTCCAGGTGTCACCCATTTTCCCCATTATTCCCAGCGTATTTATTCCTGTGTTCTCTGTCTGTCTGTTGCCAGTTCGTCTTGTCAAGTTAACCAGCGTGTTTTTTCCGTGCTCCTGCTTTTTCTTAGTCTCTGTTATTCTAGTCCTCCCTGTTCTGACTTTTGCCTGCCCTGACACTGATCCCGCCTGCCTGACCATACTGCCTTCCCTGACACTGAGCCCGCCTGCCTGACCACTCAGCCTGCCCTGACACTGAGCCCGCCTGCCTGACCATTCAGCCTGCCCTGACACTGAGCCCGCCTGACTGACCATTCAGCCTGCCCTGACCTTGAGCCTGCCTGCCACTCTGTACCTCCTAGACTCTGACCAGGTTTATGATATTTTGCCTGTCCACGACCTGTCTCTTGCCTGGCCCTTATCTTATAAGAAATATCAGAGACTCAAACCATCTGTCTCCCATGTCTGCATCTGGGTCTCGCCCTGTATTGTTATACCTTCTCTGACCCAGTCCCCATCTCTCCTTGCAGCACTGCTCTCCAGACAGAACCCGGAGCAGTGCCTTGCTGACAGAGATGCTAGTTCTAGGTCCCAATACACAAAGAGATCTTCTGTTGGATCTGACAATTAATCTTGATATTTGTACAGTCGTCTCAAATAAAACTGTGAAGGACCTCTGCGTTACTCTGGACCCTGATCTCTTTTTTGACAAACATATCAAGATTGTTTCAAGGACAGATTTATTCCTTCTATGTAACATTGCAAAAATCTGAAACTTTTTGTCCCAAAATTATCCAGAAAAGCTAATCCATGCTTTTGGCTAAACACGGCTGCTAGAATCTTGACTAGAACCAAAAAATGGGATCATATTACTCCAGTGCTAGCCTCTACATTGGCTTCCTAGCTAGGGCTGATATCAATGTTTTACTGCTAACCTACAAAACATTACATGGGCTTGCTCCTACCGCTCTCTCCGTTTTGGTCCTGCCGTACATACCTACACGTATGCTACGGTCACAAGATACAGGCTTCCTTAATGTCCAAAGAATTTCTAAGCAAACAGCTGGAGATAGGGCTTTCTCCTATAGAGCTCCATTTTTATGGAATTGTCTGCCTACCCATGTGAGAGAAGGCAGACTCGGTCACGACCTTTAAGTCTTTACTGAAGACGCATTTCTTCAGTAGGTCCTATGATTGAGTGTAGTCTGGCCCAGGATTGTGAAGGTGAACGGAATGGCACTAGAGCAACGAACCATCCCTTGCTGTCTCTGTCTGGCTGGTTCCCCTCTGTCCACCAGGGATTCTCTGCCTCAAACCCTATTATGGGGGCTGAGTCACTGGCTTACTAGTGGACTTCCGTGTCATCCTTGGGAAGGGTGCGTCATTTGAGTGGGTTGAGTCAGTGACGTGATCTTCCTGTCCGGGTTGGCGCCCCCTTGGGTTCGTGCCATAGAGGAGATCTTCGAGGGCTATACTCAGCCTTGACTCAGGGTAGTAAGTTGGTGGTTTGCGCATATCCCTCTAATGGTGTGGGGGCTGTGCTTTGGCAAAGTGGGTGGGATTATATCCTGCCTGGTTGGCCCTGTCCGGGGGTATCGTTGGACGGGGCCACAGTGTATCCCGACCCCTCCTGTCTCAGCCTCCAATATTTATGCTGCAGTAGTTTATGTGTCGGGGGGCTAGGGTCAGTCTGTTATATCTGGAGTATTTCTCCTGTCTTATCCGGTGTCCTGTGTGAATTTACGTTTGCTCCCTCTAAATCTTTCTCCCTCTCCCTCCCTCCCGGAGGACCTGAGCCCTAGGGACCATGCCTCAGGATTACCTGGCCTGATGACTCCTTACTGTCCCTAGTCCACCTAGTCTTGCTGCTGCTCCAGTTTCAACTGTTCTACCTACGGTTATGGAACCCTGACCTGTTCACCAGACGTGCTACTTTGTCCCGGACCTACTGTTTTCGACTCTCTCTCTACCGCACCTGCTGTCTCTAACTCTGAATGCTCGGCTATGAAAAACCAACTGACATTTACTCCTGAGGTGCTGACCTGTTGCACCCTCTACAACCACTGTGATTATTATTATTATTTGACCCTGCTGGTCATCTATGAACGTTTGAACATCTTGTCCATGTTCTGTTATAATCTCTACCGGGCACAGCCAGAAGAGTACAGGCCATCCCTCAGAGCCTGGTTCCTCTCTAGGTTTCTTCCTCGGTTCCTGCCTTTCTATGGAGTCTTTCCTAGCCACCGTGCTTCTGTGGTTTTAGGCTTGGTTTCTGTACAGCACTTTGTGACATCGGCTGATGTAAAAAGGGCTTCATAAATATATTTGATTGATTGATTGATTGGCAACCTACTACCTAGTCACACCCCGACCTGCCATGAGACAGAACCATGAGACAGAACCATGAGACAGGAGCAGAACAAACCGTAAAAGGAACTAAATGATGAAGTCATACCTGGCAGTTGCGCAAGTCCGAGAGAGAGAGAGGGAGAGAGAGAGAGATTTCTGGTCCATTAACCCCACTGAATCGCTGGACTGCAATCCATTGTCAGACCCCAGCAGCCTGTCGAGTTGGCCATTGATTTCCTGATTTGTGTGCCTATCCGTCATTGACATTGACTGCTTTCGGGAACATCATTTTAATGTGTGAATGATCAATAGCTCCATCAACACTGAAAATATCTCTCTGTCAAACAGCATGGAGTTAGTCTGTGCACACATGCTCTGGTCCCCAAACTCTGCTGAGGAGATTGTGTGTGTTTAATGCTCGTCAGTATCACTCCTGAGTACAGGGTAGCCTAGTGGTTGGAGCATTGGACTAGTAACCGGAAGGTTGCAAGTTCAAATCCCTGAGCTGACAAGGTACAAATCTGTCATTCTACCCCTGAACAGGCAGTTAACCCACTGTTCCTAGACCGTCATTGAAAATAAGAATTTCTTCTTAAAACTGACTTGCCTAGTTAAATAAAAATTAAGTACGTGTGAATGAAGTGTATGTTTTACGTTGTGCAAATATGATTTATTTTATTTTTATAGCCTGAGAAATTCAACACAGACAGTGTTTATTGCATGACCCTATGAACATTCTTAAAATATTGGATGTTGTGTTATTAGACAGGATCTTACAATGTATTTCCAAATATATATCTTAATCAACCTGTTTATCTTTACAAAGCAATGTTAAGTTCCAACTAGGATGTAATGGTAAAGACAAAACAACACCCCTGGCAATACACAGACACATTTTATAACCACGGTAACTGGACAGACGGACCCAAGAACTCACTCACTCACTATATAAAAATATATATATATATATATATATATATATATATATATATATATTCGTATGCTACACCTAGTGAGAACTGTCCTTCTTTAACCTGAGCTGCTCACCAGGGACATCTGTTTTTCACACAGGTGGAAGGTAGGATAGTATATATATATATTTGTTCTCCTTTCTTCTAATTGGTAGAGGGCAAACCAGGGAGCCACATCTCAAGGGTGGATAATAGCCTACTAAAGTCAATATTAAACCCTATCCTGAACCCTTGGTTCCCTGCTAGGTAATCATGCTTCAGACACTGTCCTTATCTAGCTGCTATACCACAGATACCAGTCTACGTGGTGAGAAGACCTATAAGTGGCATATATAACCTTGGTGTCATTGGAACTTTCACCCTGTAAAGATGACTGGATTTCAGAGTTCTTTTATAGTCAAGGCTGGTATCCTCGTGTTGGGTATTGGTTAGAGCTTGGTTTATAACTTGGCAGATCATGATGACTTTCTCATTATGTTTTGGCATACCTAGAGCCTTGAGAAACGTGGCATGCCATTGATGCTTCCGTCATAAATATTCCACGTTCTTAGACAAGCACAAGCAACTTTATGAAGATATTTACAATATTAGAATGGGTGGCCTTCAGTGCTCCCCAAGGCGATGAGATTTCTCAGTGTCAGAGTGAGGTCATAATATATTTGCATATTTTGCTTTGCTGTGGGTTTTTTTTATGCACAGACAACGCATCGAACTGGCTTCTCCGTACATATAGAGACGAGGGTTGATCTTTTAAAAAATATCGGAAAAGTATTTTTTTGTATATATTATTTAATATTTTAAAACAAAAAACATCTACAGTTCGTATTACACACGACTTGAATGTCATTGATTGTTGCGTTATAATCATATGATATTTAAACCACAAAAATCCATACAATAGATGCTAAGAACAATAACAATGCATGACTTTGGTAAACTTTGAACTTTGAACTGTTTTTATTGACACAAAACGAGAGTGCCATTTTGAAAAGCATTATTATAAAGTATGGTGTACTTTAAATGTAATTCCCCAGCTGGGCTGGACATTAATTTAAAGATACATGTGACATTCCTCCAGAAATGTGTACTCCTGAAGCAATTCGTTTTGGCCATAGCTGTTCGTCAGGTTCTTGTCGTATTTCTTGACCAACATGTCAGATAGCTGTGGTCTTGTTCAGGCCTCGGGCCAGTTCATCCGGTCACAGATGAGAAAGTAAAGAGTTTGAATGTGCAGATGAATGATCCGACAGATTGGCCAGGACTGTGATTAAAGCCCCTGTCAGATCTAATGCTGTTACCACTGCTCTACCGGGGAAAGAGAGGTGCTCAGAGGTTGGTGAAAGTGGCTTGAATTTCATTTCAAAACAAAACATCTGGATATGATTTGATTTTGTTTTAGGTAAGGTGTATGCGACAAGATGGATAGAGGATTTCATGCTGTACTTCTTGCACACAAAAAAAAGCAGAAACATGAAAGAAATGATTTGAAATTGATGAAAGGGGAAGTTGCCCTAATACAGGTTAACTTGAAACCAAATACCATCTCCATGGAAACGGATTGCTATTCAAAAGTTCACTTCAAGGCTCTCCTCTGTTTTTCTTATTTTCTTTGTCTTTTTCTATGTTGTTGTTGTGTGTGTGTGTGTGTGTGTGTGTGTGTGTGTGTGTGTGTGTGTGTGTGTGTGTGTGTGTGTGTATCAGGACCCCAATGTCCTAACATTTCACCTTAATGTCCTGACAAGGTAGGAAAACAATACCTATTTAGAAAAGTCAGGACTTATTTCACGTCCTGAATTTGTTCAAATGCTATTTCAATCTTAAAAGGGTTAAGTCTAGGGTTAGGGGTTAGGGAAAATATGATTTTTAATGGTAATAAATGTATACTCAACAAAAATTATTTCACGAAAATAAAGCTGTCTATCTCTCTGTCTGTGTCTGTGAGTGTGTGTGTGTTTTTGCTTTGTTGTTACTTCTCTGTCATAATGTTGAGCCCAGTCATCCATCAGAACAGATGATATTGCCAGGAATGCTCAGACAGCAGAGCCACTAATGTAATGCGTGTCTGCTTTTGATTGTACCAACATTTAAAACTTGATTATATTGACATATTAAAACCGACATGAAATATGTAAAATTTGTATTGAAGCCGTTATTTTGCTGTGTACCACATAGTTAAACATAGTCAGTTTAGCTAACCTGTGATGATAGCAAACAAAGATCAGTTTCACATGAATAGATTGTACTTGATAGCTACCGCGATCGCACTCTAGTCCAGGCCTTTTTCATTCGCTGTTATCCTAAGGTTCCCTGGGCAAGGCAAAACGCCACCGGTCTTGTGCAGTGAGAATGTCTCGGATGATGCCAGGTTTTTTACCTCAGCCCAAAACCACTTTAATAATCAACCTTTATTACATTTGTGCTTTTGACTTTATATACATTTGTTTAAATACTCCTGTATCTCAATGTACACTGTTATAACATTGATGTTAAACTGAGGAACTCACAGGGTCTTTATGTGGCAGTACCGTGGTGGGGAACTTATTAAACTGAGGAACTCACAGGGTCTTTATGTGGCAGTACCGTTGTGGGAACTTATTAAACTGAGGAACTCACAGGGTCTTTACGTGGCAGTACGTGGTGGGAACTTATTAAACTGAGGAACTCACAGGGTCTTTATGTGGCAGTACCGTGGTGGGAACTTATTAAACTGAGGAACTCACAGGGTCTTTACGTGGCAGTACCGTGATGGGAACTTATTAAACAGAGGAACTCACAGCGTCTTTATGTGGCAGTACCGTGGTGGGAACTTATTTAACTGGGGAACTCACAGGGTCTTTATGTGGCAGTACCGTGGTGGAAACTTATTAAACTGAGGAACTCACAGGGTCTTTATATGGCAGTACCGTGGTGGGAACTTATTAAACGGAGGAACTCACAGTCTTTATGTGGCAGTACCGTGTTGGGGAACTTATTAAACTGAGGAACTCACAGGGTCTTTACGTGGCAGTACCGTGGTGGGGAACTTATTAAACTGAGGAACTCACAGGGTCTTTATGTGGCAGTACCGTGGTGGGAACTTATTAAACGGAGGAACTTACAGGGTCTTTATGTGGCAGTACCGTGGTGGGAACTTATTAAACTGAGGAACTCACAGGGTCTTTATGTGGCATTACCGTGGTGGGAACTTATTAAACTGAGGAACTCACAGGGTCTTTATGTGGCAGTACTGTGGTGGGAACTTTTTAAACTGAGGAACTCACAGGGTCTTTATGTGGCAGTACCGTGGTGTGAACTTATTTCACATTTGTAAGAGCTTTGAACCATCCTTCTGAGCACCTCTTATCTCTCCATCTCATCCTTTCATCGCATCCCTTCATCGTAGACTGGAGGACTGACAGAGAGCTTCCAGGTGACGACTGAGCTTTGCCTGCCCGAGGCTTCTCTTCCTTCACACACTGTATGTCTCTTTATTTTTCATTTCCTTACTTTTTTATTCCACTGCTCCGCCTCAACAGTCAATACTGTCCAGAAACTCCTGTATTTTATAACTGATGATTAAGTAACAACAGGATTTTATAATGTAAATGAAAGAAAACAAGCATCATGGCACGTTGTGAGTCAACAGAATGCCCTACTAGTTCACTATTCGGAATCAACCCAAAAAGCTAAATCATGTCTTGGTTAAACTGGATGCTACATCATGTCCTGGTTAAACTGGATGCTAAATCATGTCCTGGTTAAACTGGATGCTAAATCATGCCCTGGTTAAACTGGATACTAAATCATGTCCTGGTTAAACTGGTGATAAATCATGTCCTGGTTAAACTGGATGCTAAATCATGTCCTGGTTAAACTGGATGCTAAATCATGTCCTGGTTAAACTGGATACTACATCATGTCCTGGTTAAACTGGATGCTAAATCATGTCCTGGTTAAACTGGATGCTAAATCATGTCCTGGTTAAACTGGATGCTAAATCATGTCCTGGTTAAACTGGTGATTAATCATGTCCTGGTTAAACTGGTGATAAATCATGTCCTGGTTAAACTGGATACTAAATCATGTCCTGGTTAAACTGGATACTAAATCATGTCCTGGTTAAACTGGTGATAAATCATGTCCTTGTTAAACTGGATACTAAATCATGTCCTGGTTAAACTGGTGATAAATCATGTCCTGGTTAAACTGGATACTAAATCATGTCCTGGTTAAACTGGATACTAAATCATGTCCTGGTTAAACTGGCGATAAATCATGTCCTGGTTCAACTGTATGCTAAATCATGTCCTGGTTAAACTGGTGATAAATCATGTCCTGGTTAAACTGGTGATAAATCATGTCCTGGTTAAACTGGATACTAAATCATGTCCTGGTTAAACTGAAGAGGGTGGTGATGCTGGGATTTGACCTTGCGATATGTTTCCTGTGCTGTGAAACATTGACTTGGAATCAGCTCAGTGAGTCCTTCATCAGACATTGTCTAACAACAAGTCAGTCATTGGTCAGGAGAGTAATTGCACGTGGCCCAGACGGCATCCCTAGCTGTGTCCTCTGAGGACGAGCAGACCAGCTGGCTGGAGTATTTACGGACATATTCAATCTCTCCCTATCCAGGTCTGCTGTCCTCACTTGCTTCAAGATGTCCACCATTGTTCCGGTACCCAAAAAGCAAAGGTAACTGAACTAAATTACTATCACCCTGTAGCACTCACTTCTGTCATCATGAAGTGCTTTGAGAGGCCCCCCTCGGGACGGTTGAGCTAATGTAGGCTAATGTGATTAGCATGAGGTTGTAAGTAATAAGAACATTTCCCAGGACGCAAACATATCTGATGTGGGGAGAAAGCTTCAATTCTTGTTAATCTAACTGCTCTGTCCAATTTACAGTAGATATTACAGTGAATGAATACCATGCTATTGTTTGAGGAGAGTGTACAGTTATGAACCTGAAAATGTATTAATAAACCAATTAGGCACATTTGGGCAGTCTTGATACAAGATTTTAAACATAAATGCAATGGTTCATTAGATCAGTCTAAAACGTTGAACATACACTGCTGCCATCTACTGGCCAAACTGTAAAGTGCGCCTGGGCTGGAATAATACATTATGGTCTATCTCTTGCATTTCAAAATGATGGTACAAATAGTATTATGGTATGATCTTTTACCAGATCTAATGTGTTAGTCTCTTAAATTGATTTAATATTTCCACAAACTTCAAAGTGGTTCCTTTGAAATGGTAATGCTTCAGGTTCTGAGGTACAGGCAGTTAGATTTGGGTATGTCATTTTAGGCGAAACTCAAAAAAAAGGGTCCGATCCATATTAAATCCTTGTTGATCATATCACCTCAACCTTACCTGACACACAAGACCCACTTCAATTTGCTTACTGCGCCAATGGATCCACAGACAATGCAATTGCCTTCACAATGCACACTGCCCTATCCCATCTGGACAAGAGGAATACCTATGTAAGAATGCTGTTCATTGACTATAGCCCAGCTTTCCTCACCATAGTACCCTCCAAGCTCATCATTAAGCTTGGGGCCCTAGGTCTGTACCCTGCCGTGTGCTACTGGGTCCTGGACTTCCTGACGGTGAAGGTAGGAAACAGCACCCCCATTTCACTGATCCTCAACACATGGGCCCCACATGGGTGCTACGCAGCCTCCTAATGTAATCCCTGTTCACCCATGGCTGTGTGGCCCCGCACGCCTCCAACTCAATCATCAAGTTTTCAGACAACACAACAGTAGTAGGCCTGATTACCAATGACGAGACAGCTTACAGGGAGGAGGCGAGGGCCCTGGGAGAGTGGTGCCAGGAAAATATCAACTCACTAAACATCAACAAAACAAAGGAGATGATGGTGGACTTCAGGAAACAGGAGGAGGAGCACGCCCCTATCCACAACAACGGGACCACAGAGTTCCTCGCCGTACACATCTCTGGCGAACTGAAATGGTCCACCTACACACACAGTGTGGTGAGGAAGGCACAACAGCGCCTCTTCAAACTCAGGAGGCTGAAGAAATTTGGCTTGGCCTCAACACCCTCACAACTATTTTTTCAGATGCACAATTGAGAGCATCCTGTCGGGCTCTATCACTTTTAGATTTGTGTGTATTGTTGTGAATTGTTAGATACTACTGCACTGTTGGAGCTAGGAACGTAAGCATTTTGCTACACCTGCAATAACATCTGCTAAATATGTGTATGTGACCAATACAATTTGATTGGATTTGATATGGCGCCGAAGAGGATGGCTGATGTTTTACCCTCCTACCCAGCTGTTCTATTTTGTTTGTTTTTATTGGTTGTTTGTAACTTATTTGTTTGCTTATTTTGTACATAATGTTACTGCAACCGTCTCTTATGACCGGAAATAACTTCTGGACATCTGAACAGCGATTACTCACCTCAAACTGGAAGAAGATTTTTCCTTTAACGAGTCCGACGAGAAGGATATACAGCTTTCCCGGGAACAGGCCCAAATCCCCGTCATTCGCCTTCTGAGAATGTATAGGCAAGTAAGTAAACTCCCACTGCCATCCATTCTATTGGCCAACGTGCAATCTTTGGAAAATAAAATTGATGACCTACGATCAAGATTATCCTACAAACGGGATATTAAAAACTGTAATATCTTATGTTTCACCGAGTCGTGGCTGAACGACCACATGGATAATATAGAGCTGGTGGGATTTTCCTTCCACCGGCAGAACAGAGAAGATACCTCTGGTAAGAAGGTGTGTGTCTATTTGTTAATAACAGCTGGTGCGCAAAGTCTAATATTAAAGAAGTCTCGAGGTATTGCTCTCCTGAGGTAGAGTACCTTATGATAAGCTGTAGACCACACTATCTACCAGGAGAGTTCTCATCTACGTTATTTGTAGCCGTCTATTTACCACCACAGACCGATGCCGAACCGGCCCCCATTCACATTGACATGGCAGTAGTGGAGAAGGTCTGGAGTTTCAGGTTCCTTGGTGTTCACATCACCAACGAACTATCATGGTCCAAACACACCAAGACAGTTGTGAGGAGAGCACGATAAAAACCTTTTCCCCCGCAGGAGGCTAAATTGATTTGACCGGTTGCATCACCGCCTGGTATGGCAACTGCTCGGCATCTGACCGTAACGGGTAGTGCATACGGCCCAGTACATTAATGGGGCCAAGCAGGTCCTATATCCTGCCATCCAGGTCCTATATCCTATATAATGGGCGGTGTCAGAGGAAAGCCCCAAAAATTGTCTGACTCTAGTCACCCAAGTCATAGACTGTTTTCTCTGCTACCGCATGAAAAACGGTACCGGAGCACCAAGTCTGGGACCATGAGGCTCCTTAAACAGCTTCTACCCCCAAGCCATTAGACTGCTGAACAATTAATCAAATGGCCACCATACTATTTACATTGACCCCTCCATTTGATTTGTACACTGCTGCTACTGTTGTTTATTATCTATACATAGTCACTTCACCACTAATTACATGTACAAATTGCCTTAAATAACCTGTACCCCTGCACACTGACTCGGTACCGGTACCCCCGGTATATATACTCCTTATTGTTATTACATTTTTGGTAAATATTTTCTTAATTATTCTTGAATGGCACTGTTGGTTAAGGACTTGTAAGTAAGCATTTCACAGTAAGGTCTACATTTGTATTTGGTAAGGTTTGTATGTGACAAACAAAGTTTGATTTGATTTCTTGTGTTGTTCTTCCCAAACAATCATATATTTGGATTACCTCAATCTGACCTTTTACCTAACCCAAGTCTCGGCTTCCCTCAAAATCAATGAAGAAATATGTTTACCAACTGTCTTTGATTCATGAGAGTCCTGCACCTGAATGCAAAGGCCAGTTTATTATGAAAAATGCAGTACTTCTCAAAGAAAGATGATCATGGGCCGGTTTCACAGACAGGGTTTAGAGTAAGCCAGGAGTAAGCCTTAATTGTGTACTAGTAAAACTAGGACATGTAATTAACTTTCACGGACGTGGCTTAGATTTTGCCTTAGTTAGTCGGAGACTATGGAGTAATGGAGTAAGGTAAGCAAGCCTAAATGAGAACACCTGGGTTAAGCCTGATTAGGTTAAGTATGAGCACATGCCGTTGGTCTAATGGTGCTCACAAAAACCCGGAATGGAATAGAAAACACCGTTACTGGTGTGAATCTTGACACAAAACAATGGCAAAGCGGCAATCATTAGTTCAAAAAAACGTCAGAAAAAAACGCTACTAAAAACAAATTGTGTCAAACCATCCAGTTATTGAAAGTAAAAAAACATACTACTGCTACTGAGCAAAATTAAGAGTGGTTTTGGCTGCAATTTGCAGTGAATTCAATGCACATGAAAATGTAACCACAAACAAAGTACTACACCTTCAGGTGAGATATCTTCATTATTTTCCGTATTTAACATACCTCATAATCATAATTTTTGTGACATTACTTACTGAATGAATTCTGCCTTTATAGACTCTGTGGAAGAACCATAAACTGGCTTTCAAAAAGAGAGAAAGCAGAGATCAGAAGAGAGCTTTACTACTGGTGGTGGACAACTAAAACAACACTGATGAAGGGAGTGACTTGCTGTCTGGAATAATAGAGCACCTGCAACCTCTGGATGGTATACCAGATGATGACCAACCTCTGGATGGTATACCAGACGATGAACAACCTCTGGATGGCATACCAGACGATGACCAACCTCTGGATGGCATACCAGACGATGGCCAACCTCTGGATGGCATACCAGACGATGGCCAACCTCTGGATGGTATACCAGATGATGACCAATTGGAATTTTCTGATGAATAACTGAGCAGCAATGGTACATATACCAAAGAAAGTAAATTGGTTACTTCCTTTGGTTAATATATTCCTCTGTCTGTGTGAATCTTTATTCTTCTCCATTCTAAGGACCATATGAGTTTATTTGTGCTTCTAACAGTGTTCTTTTTCCAGGGGAAAGGAATGTGAACAGGTTGGAAGAGCCAGTACACAGTGAGGGTGGAATGTGAACAGGTTGGAAGAGCCAGTACACAGTGAGGGTGGAATGTGAACAGGTTGGAAGAGCCAGTACACAGTGAGGGTGGAATGTGAACAGGTTGGAAGAGCCAGTACACAGTGAGTGTGAAATGTGAACAGGTTGGAAGAGCCAGTACACAGTGAGTGTGAAATGTGAACATTTTGGAAGAGCCAGTACACGTGAGGGTGAAATGTGAACAGGTTGGAAGAGCCAGTACACAGTTAGTGTGTAGCCTCCACATCTGCTATAACATCCCTGAGAGAAGATACTGCCACCACCTTTCAGAAGAGAACAAAGAAGATGTCCATGCATGAAAAGTTAGCCAGATAATTTCATGAGCATAAATTGAAATATTTGAAGGAACAGCATGAAATAAAAATGAGAATTCTACAGGTTGAATTGGATATGAAGTTGGAAGAGAAAGGTATGATCCAAAAAATATACAGTAATGAGACAATTGTGATTACCAGCCATTTTGAAAAATATGATATGTAAAAAATAAATGTTTTGTAATTTGGATATTCACGAGAGAGAGTATTTTAATCACCATAAACTACATTTTAAACCAGCCTTGGTTTAGTCACTCATATAATTTTGCAGGACACTATTTGAATTTCGTACAGAACAATCATTTTCAAAGCAAAAATAAGCCAAAAAGACTACATTCCATATTTAAATGCATCTTATCTAGTTGAAGTGCTGCAATCTAACAGCAACTCTGTGTGCAAGTCCTCATTGGTCATTGCCTTCCTCAGCCATGGGCACATCTGCTTGATCCTGAGTCGAAGTGTATTGTGTAAACACGGGAATTGATTTGTCCATACTCCAAACATACGCTCGACCATCCCTCTTGTGCAGATATGAGCTCTGTTGTATCTTTGCTGCTCAGCTGTTTTTGGGGATTTATGTCTGGAGTGAATTAAAAAGTAACTCTGACCATATCCACTGTCACCAAGTAGTAGTCCACTATGTTGTCCTCTCTGAAACTGAGCACACAATGAAGAGTTGAGAAAAATACTTTAAAATGAGAGTTGCACCTTTCCAATGGGCAACAATGCTTTGAAAACTCTAAATTAGGTGTGCATACACCCTGAACATTGATGGAGAACACATTGTTAGGGTTACGGTACTACTTAGCATCAGGAGTTGATGTTAAACCAGTTGTTATGGTTACGGTACTCCTCAGCATCAGGAGTTGATGTTAAACCAGTTGTTATGGTTACGGTACTCCTCAGCATCAGGAGTTGATGTAAAACCAGTTGTTATGGTTATGGTGCTCCTCAGCATCAGGAGTTGATGTTAAACCAGTTGTTATGGTTACGGTGCTCCTCAGCATCAGGAGTTGATGTTAAACCAGTTGTTATGGTTACGGTACTCCTCAGCATCAGGAGTTGATGTTAAACCAGTTGTTATGGTTACGGTACTCCTCAGCATCAGGAGTTGATGTTAAACCAGTTGTTATGGTTACGGTACTCCTCAGCATCAGGAGTTGATGTTAAACCAGTTGTTATGGTTACGGTACTCCTCAGCATCAGGAGTTGATGTTAAACCAGTTGTTATGGTTACGGTGCTCCTCAGCATCAGGTGTTGATGTTAAGCCAGTTGTTATGGTTACGGTACTCCTCAGCATCAGGAGTTGATGTTAAACCAGTTGTTATGGTTACGGTACTCCTCAGCATCAGGAGTTGATGTAAAACCAGTTGTTATGGTTACGGTGCTCCTCAGCATCAGGAGTTGATGTAAAACCAGTTGTTATGGTTACGGTGCTCCTCAGCATCAGGAGTTAATGTTAAACCAGTTGTTATGGTTACGGTACTCCTCAGCATCAGGAGTTCATGTAAAACCAGTTGTTATGGTTACGGTACTCCTCAGCATCAGGAGTAGATGTTAAACCAGTTGTTATGGTTACGGTACTCCTCAGCATCAGGAGTTGATGGACACTTGATGGGAACATGACATCCATCTTTACAGCCAATCACTGCCCATATTTATATAATTGCACTTTATAGTTGGCTTGGCCAGCAACATCAGGAAACTTGATTTAAAGACTCCTCAGTACACACATGGCCCTGCAGACTTTATAGTTGGCTTGGCCAGCAGCATCAGGAAACTTGATGAAAGGACTCCTCAGTTCACACATGGCCCTGGAGACTTTGTGACCTATTCTACACACAGTTGCTTCACTGGCACCACACAAATCACCCGTTTCACGATGAAAGAGTCCAGATGTCAAAAACCTCAAAGTGATCAGAACTTGGAGATTATTGGGTAAAGGCCTTCCTCTTTAAAACAGAGAGGAAAGTCTAGGCTCAAGCTCAGATATTATCTCCAATGCATTTTCTTTGTAAATACAAATGCAGAAATGTAACGGATTACTCCTATCCACAAGTACTGGTCTGGCTGGCCTCTGTAGAGCATGTTGGTCTTCATTTAGATATTCCAAATAGTCCAGGCTCCCTCACAAACAGAACAAAGCTGAAGTTAAACCTGCCTCTTTGAAGGATTCATTTAAGCTTCAATTTAGCCCTAGAGTAGCTCTAATCCTCCATCTTGCAATCGGCTTTGTTTTAGCCAGAACAGGCTAAATCTACAACGATTTTAAGATAAATCTGTGCAAGTCGCTTTGAGTTAAGACAGCTCAAACAGGGA
This sequence comes from Oncorhynchus mykiss, assembly GCF_057628025.1. Classification (NCBI taxonomy): domain Eukaryota; kingdom Metazoa; phylum Chordata; class Actinopteri; order Salmoniformes; family Salmonidae; genus Oncorhynchus; species Oncorhynchus mykiss. The sequence continues at coordinate 8,051,076 of NC_143036.1, read as the reverse complement.
TTTTAGTCTGGGACTAGACTTAAGCCTTGTTTGTGACACCTGGCCCAATTATGTAGCAAATATCTATTTCCTACATCGAGCAAAATAGATAAATAGTGCATAATAAGTGTTAGTTGATAAACAGTAGGTCGAGACAAGACACTCACTGATACAGAGGACTTGATATAAACCTTCATCTAGATGCATAATACATACAGACATGATATCTCATCTCTGTCTGAATGTGCAGTCATCGATTTAACAGGCCTGTAAATCATTGATACTCGGGCTTCATCTCTGTTGAAAGTCTGGAATAGAATCAACGAATGAATGTCAGCCATAGGAGAGCCTTTTAAATCTACAGTATAGAAGCATGGGAAGGGTGATGTTGGGAAGGATCCATAGTATGCATTAAGAGTAAGTTCTGGTATGATAATGTAATGGGTTTGGCTGTTATTCATTTCGACCATCCATTGCACTTAACCTTATGGAAATGAATACAGCCAAATGTTTTATGCAAATTTCAACACAGGTGATTTATAACTAATTTAATGAGTTTTGTACAAAAATGCAACATATTGGGTTGATTATGATACATATGATAGTGGGATATATAACGTATTACGATGCATAAATCTAATCAAAGATGCCTCATGGTCGAGTAGTTTATTTAAGGGGACTTAAAATATTCTGTGCAATATATCATCTCTGCAATGACTCAACACTTCCTTAAACAGCATTACTTGTTACACTTCTCAGTGTCAATATGTCCTGACCTTAGTTTTTAGACCTTTGTTTTCTTTATTATTTTGGTTAGATCAGAGGGTGGTATGTGTGTTTTTTTACTCTTGTCTAGGGTTTTTTGTACATCTATGGGGTTTTGGTTTGTCTAGGTGTATATGTAGGTCTATGGTGGCCTGAATTGGTTCCCAATCAGAGGCAGCTGTTCGTCGTTGTCTCTGATTGGGGATCCTATTTAGGTTGCCATTTTCCATGTTGGTTTTGTGCGTTATTGTCTTAGTGTAGTTGCCTGTCGGTACTCGTGTTAGTAGCGTCACGGTCGTTTTTTGTATAGTTTGTTCAGTGTTTATTCTTCATTAAAAGAAGTATGTGTTCCTATCACGCTGCGCCTTGGTCTCCTTGTTGTGACGAGCGCGACATAAGGTTGTGAATTCCCCCCATAGTAATGTATTCATGCCGAAAACAAAACAGGAGATTTACAACTTATTCAATTAAATTTAAACAAGTGTAATTGAATACATTTTAAACTTAACGCAAAAAAAAATGTTATGTTTACTATAGCCATAAAAAGTAAATCCAGGCTTTTGATACAGTACCTCTGGTTACTATGTAGACATGGTTTTGAAATGCCTAAATCTCAAAGTAAAAACAAAACAGGCAAACATGAACTAAGAACAAAGGAAGCACAAAACCTCGTAATGAAATATGAGTATGAACAGGAGACGTATCTACTATACATTAGGACACATTGATGTTTCTTGTGTGAAATGTGACCCAACAAAAAAAATAAATATGCTCCATCCATTGTGTCAAGAAATGTCTCCACGCCTCTGCCAATACAGATGGAGGATCTTAATTTGTTGCTGAGACTTTTCCTGCAGAGCAGGTGATGCAACATTGTAGTGAATTCAAGGTTTTTTTTAAAAGTCTTCTAAAGTTTATAATTTCCACTTTAAAACATCAGACTTTATTTCCCCTAACAAAAATATATCATGCCCTACAAAAATGTCCATTAATTATAATCCACTTAATCATTTACATTTCCTGTTTGCTGCATGATTATTTTCCTGCTGTAGCAAACTGGCTCAAATTAAGTTCCTACATCTGTATATAATCTCATTGAATATAGCCAAAGAAAATGGTTCAATTTGATCTTGGAAATGATATTTACAATAAACGGTAGGGGGGTACTGTCACGACTTCTGCCGAAGTTGGTGCCTCTCCTTGTTCGGGCCGCGTTTGGCAGTCGACGTCACCGGCTTTCTAGCCGATCTACGTTTCCTTTTCCACTTGTTCTGTCTTGCTTGTACACACCTGGTTTCCATTACTTTATAATTGATTCCCTATTTAACCCTCTGGTTCCCACATGGTTTTGTGCGTGTTTGTTCTTTGTTGAGTGGTCGCTCTTTTGTGTCGGAGCTGGAGTATTTTTCCCTGTATGGAATTAGTTTGATTTATTCGAGTAAAGTACGCTGCACACTGACACATGACAGGTACACCACCTAGACTTGAGGAATAACCAACTGATGACAATCTATCTTCATCTCCACTACGAGCTGCAGTCAGTCAAACTTACCTGCTAAGGTACGCTCTGTCAGTCTGTGCTTATTATAACCATAAACTAAAGGTAGTGGATTACAGCCCTCTACAGTGTTAAACACACAGCAGAGATAATGGGTTTATAATTTATTGCGATTTACAAAAAACAATAAAGTTATGGGCAATTCCAGAGGAAAAATAGAACACTAAAAATAGAGCTAAAAAAGGAACATCTTAAAATAGATGAGAACATTTTAGAATAAGGCTGATTTATGAAGCTCCCAGTTCATTTATACCATTAATGTCATAGTTGATTAGTTGCCAGCTATTTGGTCTAATGGCAGTGTGACATGGTTTATACCTCTTAATTATAGTTAGATTATTGCCTGCCTCGGCTGTTTCCCGGGGAAAGCCCGGGTTGTGGACCAGCATTGTCAGCGTTTTCTGTTGCTGCCAAACTCAACTCAAGAGATCGCAACTTCATTGGTTGTTAAGCATAACATATGGAATGCCTCTCTCTCTCTCTTTCTCGCTCTCCCTCTCTCTCTCTCTCTGAATAATTACACTATTCTCAGAAGGCAGCGCCTATAGCCATTACGGTAAATTAGTAGGCTTGTCAATGTCTTGTTTTAGGAGTGCTGTAATCACCAATTTAGTTATTTATTTTTAAATGCAGATTATACGTATTAATCCGGTAACTGAAAAACACAATCTACATCATCTAACAGGCTTTTCTATAACTACCTATAATCAGACTAAGTAGGAAATGTGATCGCTTATTAATAAGAAAACATACAGTACCAGACAAATGTTTGGACACACCTACTCATTCAAAAGGTTTTTTCTATATTTGTATTATTTTCTACATTGTAGATTAATAGTGAAGAAAAACTATGAAATAACACACATGGAATCATGTAGTAACCAAAAAAGTGTTAAACATATCTTATAAGATATATTTTATATTTGAGATTCTTCAAAGTAGCCACCCTTTGCCTAGATGACAGCTTTGCACTCTCTTGGTATTCTCTTAACCAGCTTCATGAGGTAGTCACCTGGAATGCATTTCAATTAACAGGTGTGCCTTGTTTAAAGTTAATTTGTGGAATTGTTTTCCTTCTTAATGGTAGGGGTGGTGTGCAGAAGATAGCCCTATTTGGTAAAAGACAAAGTCCATATTATGGCAAGAACAGCTCAAATAAGCAAAGAGAAATGACAGTCCATCATTACTTGAAGACATGAAGGTCAGTAAATCCGGAATATTTCAAGAACTTTCACATTTTCTTCAAGCGCAGTCGCAAAAACCATTAAGCGCTATTATGACACTGGCTCTCATGATGACCACCAAAGGAACGGAAGACCCAGAGTTACCCAGAGTTACCTCTGCTGCATTAGAGTTTCCAGACTCAGAAATTGCAGCCCAAATAAATGCTTCACATAGTTCAAGCAACAGACACATCTCAACATCAACGGTTCAGACTGTGGTAATCAGTCCTTCATGGTGGAATTGCTGCAAAGAAACACTACTAAAGGACACCGATAATAAGAAGAGACTTGTTTGGGCAAAGAAACACAAGCAATGGACATTAGCCTAGTGGAAATCTGTCCTTTGGTCTGATGAGTCTAAATTTTAGATTTCTGGTTCTAACTGCCTTGTCTTTGTGAGATGCAGAGAAGCTGAACGGATGATCTCCGCATATATGGTTACCACTGTGAAGCATGGAGGAGGAGGTGTGGTGGTGTGGGGGTGCTTTGCTGGTGACACTGTCAATGATTTATTTAGAATTTAAGGCACACTTTACCAGCATGGCTCCCACAGCTTTCTGCAGCGATACGCCATCCCATCTGGTTTGCACTTAGTGGGAGTATCTTTTGTTTTTCAACAGGACAACACACCTCCAGGCTGTGTAAGGGCTATTTGACCGAGAAGGAGAGTGATTGAGTGCTGCATCAGAAGAGCTGGCCTCCACAATCACCCGACCTCAACCCAGTTGAGATAGTTTGGGATGAGTTGGACCGCAGAGTGAAGGAAAAGCAGCCAACAAGTGCTCAGCATATGTGACCCGATTCAGGAAACTAGGCGTATGTCGGAAGTCACAACTTCACAGGAGAGCTGTCTGAACATAAAAAAAAATTAAAAAAAAGGTTTTATCAAAACTCGTTTTTTGGCAGAAATGGCTTCTCAAACGTAAACTTTCATTTGCCTTAATGTCAAACCTCATGCCGTCTATAAACACGAATACAATTGTTAAATTACGAGCCTAGTTGGTTTAGCCACAGAAAAAGTGGGTAACCTTGTCGCTAGCCATGATTGGCTAAGATAATGAGTTGGCTGGACATGCCGAGAGATGAATTTGCATTGGTCTACCTTATAGCACATGTCTGTCTAATGGAGCTGGTCAGTATGTTTAGGTAATCGTGTCAAACACAGCTTTAAAAAATAAAATAAAAAGTATAACGTAGGTAAACTGTATAAAATTAATGTCAAGTTAAAGTTAGCTAGCTTCCTCTCCACTTTCTGGAGGACCACATTTTGAAATCAGTGGAATTGGAGTATGATAGCTAAGGAGATGGAAAAAACACCAGCCTGGATAACATCGTCAAACTAAGGGCAACCATGCATGGCATCACACAGGAGACGCATCCAACCATGATGAATACTGGTAAGATTTTCAGATAATACACGTTTCTTAATTTGACAGAAAGTGGTTACATTTCAAGTGGACTGTTAGCTAGCTAAAGTTAGCTGGCTGGGTCGCTAGCTAGCGTTATGTTTATGATCTTATTCTTTGTGTCTCAGACACATTTGCTTGACGAGTTATAGCCATAGAACCTGGTGGTTAGATACCTGTAGATTCATGCAGGGTAGTAACATCATGAGTTATGATGATGGTCCATTGTTTAGCTAGCTAGCTACATGACTTAACCACTGTGTTGTCTTAAGTCAAAATGGCCACTATGTTTAACAGAAGACAAAACCCCCTAAATGATATTTTTTCAACATAAAATTTGATGACTTTTCCTAGAGAGACCCCAACATTAGAAAAGGTGAAACATCACCTTTGTTCATACTTCTATGAAAGCTGTACACCACCAGGGTACAAAGATTGTCTTAGGGTCATTTTTGACCCGGCAGTTATACAATCATTTACAAACCACAAAATCCACAAAGACACACACACACAAGAAATTTAGATTATGTGAGCCACTGATTGAACTCAGCCAGCAACTCCTGATGAGGAAGATCACCATGGTTGGCACAGTTAGAAAGAACAAGCCTGAGCTCCCCCCTGCACTCCTCACAAAAAGGGGGAGGGGCCTTATCATCAAAGTTTGCCTTCACCCCCACCACCACTCTAGTTTCGTACCTCCCAAAGAGGAACAAGAATGTGGTCCTCCTGGGCACACTGCACAAAACGGCTTAGATCAGTGATCATGAGGACAGGAAGCCTGCCATCATCCCGGACTACAGCCACAATGAAGGAGGCGTTGACAACCTGGACAACAGCCTCTGCATCACTTGTGAAAGCTGTTCAGGGAGCTGAATCTTGTCCTGATCCACCTGAGGCTGCAGCTGGGGCAGGCAAGAGGAGGAGATGCCAATTCTGCCCCCCAAAGAAGGACTGTAAAACAAATACAATGTGTTGCACATGTAAGAAAAACATCAGAAAAGTCCAAGCAAACACACTTGCATACTGCCCGAGATGTGCTAATTAGAGTTGATTGATTTATGTTCTTCACATTTTTGTTTTGTATCTATTAACTTGTTCTTATTTATTGTTGTTGTTTATACACCTTGGGGGCAATGGTTCAAAAAATGGGAGAAGACTTGTATTTTGTAGTTGAATTCCTTATTGTACAGTTTATAAGAATATAGAGTTGAAGTCAGAAGTTTTCATACACCTTAGCCAACTACATTTAATCTCAGTTTTTCACAATTTATGACATTTATTCCAAGTAAAAATGATCTGTCTTAGGTCAGTTAGGATCACCACTTGATTTTAAGAATGTGAAATGTCAGAATAATACTAGAGAGAATTATTTATTTAAGCTTTTATTTCTTTCATCACATTCCCAGTGGGTCAGAAGTTTACATCCACTCAATTAGTATTTGGTAGCATTGCCTTTAAATTGCTTAACTTGGATCAAACGTTTCGGGTAGCATTCCACAAGCTTCCCAGAATAAATTGGGTGAATTTTGGCCCATTCCGTCTGACAGCGCTGCTGTAACTGAGTCAGGTTTGTAGGTCTCCTTGCTCGCACACGCTTTTTCAATTCTGCCCAAATATGTTCTATAGGATTGAGGTCAGGGCTTTGTGATGGCCACTCCAATACCTTGACTTTGTTGTCCTTAAGCCACTTTGCCACAACTTTGGAAGTATGCTAGGGGTCATAGTCCATTTGGAAGACCCATTTGCGACCAAGCTTTAACTTCCTGACTGATATCTTGAGATGCTGCTTCAATATATCCACATAATTTTCCCTATCTCATGATGCCATCTATTTTGTGAAGTGCACCAATCCCCCCTGCAGCAAAGCACCCCCACAACATGATGCTGCCACCCCGTGCTTCACGGTTGTGATGGTGTTCTTCGGCTTGCACGCCTCCCCTTTTCCTCCAAACATAACAATGGTCATTATGGCCAAACAGTTCTATTTTTGGTACATCAGATCAGAGGACATTTCTCCAAAAAGTACAATCTTTGTCCCGATGTGCAGTTGCAAACCGTAGTCTGGCATTTTTATGGCGGTTTTGGAGGAGTGGCAACTTTCTTGCTGAGCGGCCTATCAGGTTATGTCGAAATACATCCACAGGTGCACCTCCAATTGACTCAAATGATGTAAATTAGCCTATCAGAAGTTTCTAAAGCCATGACATAATTTTCTGGAATTTTCCAAGCAGTTTAAAGGCACAGTCAACTTAGTGTATGTAAACTTCTGACCCATTGGAATTGTGGTACAGTGAATTATAAGTGAAATAATCTGTCTGTAAACAATTGTTGGAAAAATGACTTGTGTCATGCACAAAGTTGATGTCCTAACCGACTTGCCAAAACTGTAGTTTGTTAACAAGAAATTTGTGGAGTGGTTGAAAAACGAGTTTTAATGACTCCAACCTAAGTGCATATAAACTTCCGACTTCAACTGTATCACTATGTTGCCAAAAAAGTTCAAGACTCGTTTCCTTTCAATAAAATTAATTCAAACTACTTTCTGCACATTTCTGCTACTTTCATAGACTATACAGGTGCTATCTCTTGCTAAAAAATGTGTATTGACACCTATGCAGTACCTTTAGCAATAGTAATACTAAACTTAACTTTAGTAAAGAAAATAATAATGACAGGTGTGTGTACACTCAGTCTTTCTGCATTATGAAAACCAAGATATTCACAAAATTTGTGATGAATGACATGTTGTTTCTTCATGCAAAATAGATGCGGGTTAAATTTCAATTAATCTTCTTTTTTTAGGGGTTTAGTGAAGGCGGGTCATTTTTTACCCTTAGGACAAGTGGAGTATACAGAATGTTAAGACTACACAAGGGTAACAAAAGACTCCACTCTAATTTTGACAAAGTATTTTCATTTCAAGTTAAAGTGTACTGTTAGCTAGCTAGCTAATGTTAGCTGTCTGGCTCGCTAACTAACGTTACGTCATGCGTTGGGATTCATTGTTTACCTAGCTAGCTATCTAGCAAACTTCTTAACAAAAGACTCGTTTTGGCCTTCTGGGTGGCGCAGTGATCTAGGGCACTGCATCACAGTGCTAGCTGTGCCACCAGAGATTCTGGGTCCGAGCCTAGGCTCTGTCGAAACCGACCGTGACCGGGAGGTCCATGGGGCGATTCACAATTGGTCTGGCGTCGTCCGGGTTTGGCCGGTAGGGATATCCTTGTCTCATCGCGCACTAGTGACTCCTGTGGCGGGCAGGGCGCCGTGCACGCTAACACATTGGTGCGGCTGGCATCCGGGTTGGATGCACACTGTGTTAAGAAGCAGTGCGGCTTGGTTGGGTTGTGTATCGGAGGACGCATGACTTTTGACCTTCGTCTCTCCCGAGCCCGTACGGGTGTTGTAGCGATGAGAGATACCATGAAATTGGGGAAAAAAGGGGGTAAAATAAATAAAAAATATTTTTTTAAAGACTCGTTTTAGTGTGCCAGAGCGCAGAATTACTGATGCATTTTTGAACGCCAAACACACTTTGAATGTGTCCGGTGTCACTAAACGTCGGCAACGAAGCGTAATTCAATTGTTTCAAGCAGCACAGGTACAGTCATCAACACTCTGGATAACATGAAAAAAGCCTAACCACTCTGCTAGGGCGAGTAAAATGGTCAGAGTGGGGTGTTCTCTCATTTTGTGTCTGAAAGTAGCTAGCCAATGTTAGCCAGTTAGCTTGGGTGTTTGACTTTAGTTATGAGGTCAGCGTTTTGGAACAACCCTACCTATTGGCCAGAGCGTCCGAACGCGAAACCACAGATAGAGGGATAAGGAGAGTAATCTTCAGTGAGCTGTTCTCTCTCTCTCTCTTACATGTCTGGAAGTCGCTGGCAAGTTAGTACAGAACGCACTGTTCAACCCTTAAAGAGATGGGTGGGGCTAAGGCTTAAGAGGGTGTGAACAATGCTGAATGGGTGTAGACAAAGAAGGGCTCTCCAATAGTAGCCCAATAGTAGCACCAAAACCCTGAAAGACGGTTTTCTCAAAAGTGAGTTTACAAGTTGATCAACTTTCAAAGCAGAATTATTTTTCTCATTGTTTCCTCAAATGATATACCATTTTGTAGCTTTGAGTCGCTATGTTTATCCAAGGTAAAAAACAGAAATTCAAATGTTGCTACAGAAGACTGAATCCAGGTGGTGAGTCATATGTGGGAACTCCTTCAAGACTGTTGGAAAAGCATTCCTCATGAAGCTGGTTGAGAGAATGCCAAGAGTGTTGAACGCTGTCATCAACGCAAAGGGTGGCGACTTTGAAGAATTTAAAATATAAAATATATTCTGATTTGTTCAACACTTTTTTGGTTACTACACGATTCAACTTTACTACATGTTATTTCACAGTTTTAATGTCTTCACTATTATTCTACAATGTAGAAATTAATAAAGAAAAACCCTTGATTGAGTAGGTGTGTTCAAACTTGTGACTGGTACTGTACATTTGATTATAAGTTACAAAGATTTTACATCAATACAAAATGTTTATTATCAATATTTTAATCGACAACTATATAAACGTAGCAAATAAGCTGTGGCCTGCCTGTTTACCGTTTCAAGGTTCCCAGCAAGGCAATAATAGACCAGATAGAAAGTCAGGTCTGCATATTAAAAGGGGGTCGCGTCCCGGAATGAATCACAATCTGGCCGGGAAGGTGCAAAGAGAAGCTGACGGACAGGGAAAGCAGGAAGTGGGGAAAAGAAAGAGGGGGATGAAGAAATACAGCCAATGGAAAAGAATGAAAGAGGGGGATGAAGAAATACAGCCAATGGAAAAGAATGAAAGAGGGGGATGAAGAAATACAGCCATTGGAAAAGAATGAAAGAGGGGGATGAAGAAATACAGCCAATGGAAAAGAATGAAAGAGGGGGATGAAGAAATACAGCCAATGGAAAAGAATGAAAGAGAGGGATGAAGAAATACAGCCAATGGAAAAGAAAGAAAGAGGGGGATGAAGAAATACAGCCAATGGAAAAGAATGAAAGAGAGGGATGAAGAAATACAGCCAATGGAAAAGAATGATAAAGACGGCACTCTCGAGCTAAAATACATTTAACATCTGACACTGTAGAGGAAACGAGAGAAGAAGACGGGGGAGGAGAGACGAAGGAGGGAATAAATTACAGCATTGCACTCTTAAGAGATGTGTACTGTCCTGAGAGTGCAAGCTGGGGAAGTGTGAAGCTGCCATAGTGTGCTTATAAAGCAAATGTGTGTGGAGAAGTGGGGAGCTCGGCTAGCAAAGTGCTAGCAATGTAGGGATCTGCGGCTAGCGAGGTGCTAATTATTGGGGAGCTACAGCTTGCTAGGCGCTAACAAAGTGCTAGCAATGTAGGGATCTGCGGCTAGCGAGGTGCTAATTATTGGGGAGCTACAGCTTGCTAGGTGCTAACAAAGTGCTAGCAATGTAGGGATCTGCGGCTAGCGAGGTGCTAATTATTGGGGAGCTACAGCTTGCTAGGCGCTAACAAAGTGCTAGCATTGGCAGAGTAACATGACACAAAAGAAGGTAAGATGAAACTATATCAAAAACACAAAACTGACAGCATCAAGACATTTTTTTTTGCAAGGCTCCACAACTTTTCTTCCCATTACATCTAGAGTATTGACTATCAATGGATTTGCTTATTTTCGGGCCTACACTGAAAAAATTACCCATTAGCTGTGTTAACAAACTGACATTCGGATCATTATCACCTACATCAACCGTGATGTGGATTTACCAAAGGAGAAAGCTAACATTACCTGTTAGCCGTGGACTGACGTTTCCCATTAGTTTGGCATGTTAACCGTGTCAAGCTGGAGTATCATCGCACCACACAGAGAGGTTTGGCTTAATCATCTTTTAAAAGGCAGTGTGTAGTTCTGCAGCATAGCAGTCTAGCACTGGAGCAGGTTCTGTCCTTCCTGTCTGTCTGTCTGTCTGTCTGTCTGTCTGTCTGTCTGTCTGTCTGTCTGTCTGTCTGTGTCTGTCTGTCTGTCTGTATTGGTTCTTTCAAACTTTCTTGTTTCCTTCAGGAGTGGATAGTAAAGCAGGTATATGCAGACAGCAACAACAACAACAGCTTCCAGAGAGTTAAACTCAGCAGTCTACAGAATACATTCTGTCTAATGAAGACATCCTGAGCAAGATCCTGTACCGCTGTCTCACAGCCAAAGGACTGAAATACCACCAGAGTCAGAGAAAAGTGAATCAAGCAACACACAAACACCCCTCCTAAAGAAGAGAGAGGGTATTAGTTCATCCATCACTACCCTCTCTGGAACCCAGTGAGGGCAGGAAATCCCATCCCTCACAATTTTAAACAATATTCTCTCCATCTTTGTCATCGCCCGATTGCAGAATTGCCACAAATGTCCCCACAGAAACTGGTTCAGTAGTCTATGTCAGCTCTCTGGCAGGCAGGCAGGCAGGCAGTCACAACAATAGCTGATCTTTTTTGAAGAGAGGAGACTTCAGCTCAGCAACGGCCTTCTCTTGCCAAGTGTTGTCCTCTTTCCACGTGAGATTCTGTGTGTCAAAGTATAGATGTAGGATCCTAATTTGATCAATCCTTTGTTGCTGAGAATTTTCTGGCACCACAGGAACTGCAGAAGGGCTTCATGATTTACATAAATTCACTGAATTTAATAACAGTACTTAATTGTACTTTTGATGTAGTCTAATTTTGGCCAGCTAATAGCCTAACCACTGATCAATTCACATTATGGCAATACGGGTCAAATTAAGATCTTTCATCTCTGTTGTTGTGATCAGAACGGGCTAGGATAGATTGATTGTCCAGAAGCAGCATGTCACTATCTGGCATTATGGAAAGAGGTTTCTGTACATAAGGTAACAGAAATCATTGTCCATCTTTCATACCTACAGTACATACAGGTGTAGGATCTTAATTTGATTAGTTTCATCACAGGAGTAAAATAATCCTGCAGCAGGAGGATTTGATTATAATAAAAGTGATAATTTCTATTGGGAAATTAGTTTTGATAGGCTACACAGTAGGCTATAGTTTAGGTGAAGCCTAAAGATGCATTTTGGATTCACTTGTATGTAGGTGTCAGACGAAGGCCCTAAAAATTCAAGACTCCAGCCACCCAAGTCATAGACTGTTAACTCTGCTACCGTACAGCAAGTGGTACCAATGCACCTAGTCTGGAACCAACAGGACCCTGACCAGCTCTACCCCCAAGTTATAAAACTGCTAAATAATCTCAGCAAAAAAAGAAACGTCCCCTTTTCAGGACGCTGTCTTTCAAAGATAATTCATAAAAATCCCAAAAACTTCACAGATCATAGATTCACAGATCTTCATTGTAAAGGGTTTAAACACGGTTTGCCATGCTAGTTCAATGAACCATAAACAATTCATGATCATGCAGCTGTGGAACGGTCGTTAAGACACTAACAGTTTACAGACGGTAGGCAATTATGGTCACAGTTATGAAAACTTAGACACTAAAGAGGCCTTTCTACCGAAAAAAGATGCCCAGGGTCCCTGCTCATCTGCGTGAACGTGCCTTAGGCATGCTGCAAGGAGGCATGAGGACTGCAGATGTGACCAGGGCAATACATTGCAATGTCCGTCATGTGAGACGCCTAACACAGCGCTACAGGGAGACAGGACGGACAGCTGATCGTCCTTGCAGTGGCAGACCACGTGTAACAACACCTGCACAGGGTCGGTACATCCGAACACCACACCTGTGGGACAGGTACAGGATGACAACAACAACTGCCCAAGTTACACCAGGGACCCACAATCACTACATCAGTGCTCAGACTGTCCTCAATAGGCTGAGAGAGGCTGGCCTGAGGGCTTGTATGCCTGTTGTAAGGCAGGTCCTCACCAGACATCACCGGCAAAACCGTCGCCTATGGGCACAAACCCACCGTTGCTGGACCAGACAGGACTGGCTGTGCGTTACAGGGAAGACATCCTCCTCCCTCATGTGGTACCCTTCCTGCAGGCTCATCCTGACATGACCCTCCAGCATGACAATGCCACCAGCCATATTGCTCGTTCTGAGCATGATTTCCTGCAAGACAGGTATGTCAGTTTTTGCCGTGGCCAGCAAAGAGCCAGGATCTCAATCCCATTGAGCACGTCTGTGACCTGTTGGATCAGAGGCTGAGGGCTAGGGCCGTTCCACCCAGAAATGTCGGGAACTTGCAGGTACCTTCGTGCAGTCCATGAGGAGGAGACGCACTGAAATACTTAATGCAGCTGGTGGCCACACCAGATACTGACTGTTACTTTTGATTTTGACCCCGCCCCTTTGTTCATGGACACATCATTCACTTTGTTTGTGGAACTTGTTCAGTTTATGTCTCAGTTCTTGAATCTTGTTATGTTCATACAAATATTTCCACATGTTAACTTTGCTGAAAATAAACACAGTTGACAGTGAGAGGACGTTTTCTTTTTTTTGCTAGTTAGTTTAGTTAGTCCGGGTAGCTATCGGGCAACTATTTAACTATCTGCATTTACCCTTATTGACTCATCAAATAGTCTGCTGCTACTGTATGTTACCTGTCATATAATTCCTAGCTAGTTCATTGACAATGCCCTGGAAGCTGGTGTTTGTTGTGCCGATATATCCTCTAAACACCGGCTTCGAGGTCACTTTTATACAACGGGTCACCCACATATTCAAATAATGATTCACTTATTTTCATTGACCTTTATTTTTATGAATTTAGTCATACTATTTGAGTCCTTCCACAAGATTTAGTCCCACAAACAAATCTAGGGTTGCTACCCAAGCCGGCTGGTTGATCGTTCTATTGGTTCGGTTGCCAAAGACGCGACCCAGTCATTCAGTCTTTTGGTTCTACAGTGCCTTGCGAAAGTATTCGGCCCCCTTGAACTTTGCACGCCCAATTTTTCAGTTTTTGATTTGTTAAAAAAGTTTGAAATATCCAATAAATGTTGTTCCACTTCATGATTGTGTCCCGCTTGTTGTTGATTCTTCACAAAAAAATACAGTTTTATATCTTTGTTTGAAGCCTGAAATGTGGCAAAAGGTCGCAAAGTTCAAGGGGGCCGAATACTTTCGCAAGGCACTGTATATCTATGAACTCAACCCAGTCATTTGTTCTAAATGTTCCATTGCCATACTGGCTAGCAACATTCTTATCCCTTGCTTGCTAGCTAGCCAAGTACGATTAACTTACAGTCACGTCAAACTGCATTTGTTAAAGCTGTTTTCTAGTGACATTATTTGGATACATTCATAACAATGAGCTAGCGAGACACGATGTTTAGAGGAGCTAACCAACATCAACGCTAAAACAATAACTTCATACTGAAGCTGGAGAATCTGCCAACTAGCTGCAGTTCATTTCATTTTAACTTATTTCAATTGACATTTCTTTATATATATATTTATATATTGACATATCCATAAAAATTATGTCAGCTGATTCATGATTTCCACTGGCTGAGAAACGCTGCCTGCTTCTCTCTCTCTCTTCCCGACTACCGACCCCTAGATGCTTTTATAGTCAGTATTCAGGATTAGATCCAACCGTTGTATAAATGAACATATCTACCTCCATTACCTTGTACACCTGCACATCAACTACTGGTACCCTGTGTATATAGCCTAGTAATCATTACTCAGTACTGGTACCCTGTGTATATAGCCTAGTAATCATTACTCAGTACTGGTACTCTGTGTATATAGCCTAGTTATCATTACTCAGTACTGGTACCCCGTGTATAAAGCCTAGTTATCATTACTCAGTACTGGTACCCTGTGTATATAGCCTAGTTATCATTACTCAGTACTAGTACACTGTGTATATAGCCTACTTATCATTACTCAGTACTGGTATAAAAGTAGTGAGGGTACATACAGACACCGGTTAGTCAGGCTGATTGAGGTAGTATGTACATGTAGATATGGTTAAAGTGACTATGCAGATATGATGAACAGAGAGTAGCAGAAGCGTAAAAAGAGGGGTTGGTGGGTGGTGGGACACAATGCAGATAGCCCAGTTAGCCAATGTGCAGGAGCACTGGTTGGTCGGGCCAATTGTTTGTCTACACCTGTTGTTTACGAAGCATGGGGCAAATACAATTTTATTTTATTTAGTTTTATTTAATAGTGGAGACCAATATCTATCTTGTGATAATAAGTTATATACAACGATGGTTGTTGATGTGTATGGCTGCATTTCAGATACATTTTTGTACATTTGAAATTCGCAGTAGTAGGACCTACAGTAGTAGGGAATTTATTTTGCCTGCTTCTTTAGCATTTCAGCGAGCGAGAGAGAGAGAGAGAGAGAACGAGTCCTGTGGCTTTTCAGTGAATTTATGTAAATCACGAGGCTCATTTGAAATTCTCAGCGACTACAGAGTGATCAAATTTAGATTCTACATCTGTATAGTACCGGAGCTGTATGTTCCGTTTCAATGTTTTTGTCTATGTGCGAAGATGACTGTGGGTCAAGTGTCACAAGATTTAATCTGTCCCTTCCTTCTTGCCTTTCCTTCCTTCCTTCTTTCCATTCCTTTCCTTCATTCTTCCTTATTTCCTTTCCTTCTTCGTTTTTTCCTTTCCTTTTCCTTCTTTCCTTTCCTTCCTTCTTCCCCTCCTTATTCCTTCTTTCCTTTCCTTCATTCTTTCCTTCCTTCATTGAACATACTGTTTAACTTCAGACATGCACACAGAAACATCTAATAAGATAAACATTTGTACACATTTCAAGGTTGAGATGTCTACCGGGGCTAACTGCAACAGCTAATAGCACCCTGGAATTATATCTGATATATAAAGTGCAGCAAGTAGAGAGACTGAAAAACACTAGGAAAAAACAATAGGAAAAAACACTAGGAAAAACCATACGAAAAACCCTAGTGAAAAACCCTAGGACAAACACTAGGACAAACACTAGGAAAAACCCTAGGAAAAACCCTAGGACAAACACTGGGACAAACACTGGGACAAACACTGGGACAAACACTGGGACAAACACTAGGACAAACACTGGGACAAACACTGGGACAAACACTGATCTTGTTACAGCAAGTCTTGTCAGACTTGTCTTGTCAGAGGCTTCTGAGTTTTCACCAGACTGATATTCAGCTTGGCTGGTATAATTCTAGTCTGTTTCACCTTCAATATTAAAGCTTAACTTATTCATCTGAGAAATACACAATGTGAATGTGGATGAATCTTTAATGGCAAGTTCAAAACTGCCATTGGTATAAAATGTGACCTCGATACGTAGGCGTATTTTATGTGGTTTCAATGTCTTATTTTGGAGTGTAATAAACAATAATTTTCAGTCACTGTCTTTCACAGGAAAATAACTGTATACCAAATACAGGAGAATAACTACACCGCTCAAAAAAATAAAGGGAACACTAAAATAACACATCCTAGATCTGAATGAATGAAATATTCTTTGATGTAATGTAATGTCCTTAAAACAAGTCAAAATGAGGCTCCGTAGTGTGTGTGACCTCCACGTGCCTGTATGACCTCCCTACAATGCCTGGGCATGCTCCTGATGAGGTGGCGGATGGTCTCCTGAGGGATCTCCTCCCAGACCTGGACTAAAGCATCCGCCAACTCCTGGACAGTCTGTGGTGCAACATGGCGTAGGTGGATGGAGCGAGACATGATGTCCCAGATGTGCTCAATTGGATTCAGGTCTGGGGAACGGGCGGGCCAGTCCATAGTATCAATGCCTTCCTCTTGCAGGAACTGCTGACACACTCCAGCCACATGAGGTCTAGCATTGTCTTGCATTAGGAGGAACCCAGGGCCAACCACACCAGCATATGGTCTCACAAGGGGTCTGAGGATCTCATCTCGGTACCTAATGGCAGTCAGGCTACCTCTGGCGAGCACATGGAGGGCTGTGCGGCCCCCCAAAGAAATGCCACCCCACACGATGACTGACCCACCGCCAAACCGGTCATGCTGGAGGATGTTGCAGGCAGCAGAACGTTCTCCACGGCATCTCCAGACTGTCACGTCTGTCACATGTGCTCAGTGTGAACCTGCTTTCATCTGTGAAGAGCACAGGGCGCCAGTGGCGAATTTGCCAATCTTGTGTTCTCTGGCAAATGCCAAACGTCCTGTACGGTGTTGGTCTGTAAGCACAAGCCCCACCTGTGGACATCGGGCCCTCATTCCACCCTTATGGAGTCTGTTTCTGACCGTTTGAGCAGACACATGCACATTTGTGGCCTGCTGGAGGTCATTTTGCAGGGCTCTGGCAGTGCTCCTCCTGCTCCTCCTTGCACAAAGGCGGAGGTAGCGGTCCTGCTGCTGGGTTGTTGCCCTACTACGGCCTCCTCCACACCTCCTGATGTACTGGCCTGTCTCCTGGTAGCGCCTCCATGCTTTGGACACTACGCTGACAGACACAGCAAACCTTCTTGCCACAGCTCGCATTGATGTTCCTTCCTGGATGAGCTGCACTACCTGAGCCTCTTGTGTGGGTTGTAGACTCTGTCTCATGCTACCCCTAGAGTGAAAGCACTGCCAGCATTCAAAAGTGACCAAAACATCAGCCAGGAAGCATAGGAACTGAGAAGTGGTCTGTGGTTATCACCTGCAGAACCACTCCTTTTTTGGGGGTGTCTTGCTAATTGCCTATAATTTCCACCTGTTGTCTATTCCATTTGCACAACAGCATGTGAAATGTATTGTCAATCAGCGTTGCTTCCTAAGTGGACAGTTTGATTTCACAGAAGTGTGATTGACTTGTAGTTAGTTACATTGTGTTCTTTAAGTGTTCCCTTTATTTTATTTGAGAAGTGTATATCCTAAATACAGGAAACAGGAAAATATGCAGATGTTATCACATACATTAGATAAACACATTCCTCATTTAATAATAATGATAATTCCTGAGAATTCTGTTTTAGTAGGATATATTGGCACGGGTATATTGGCACGGGTATTTTGGCACGGCTTCTCGGGCATTATCACTTTTATACAACGGGTTTATACAACGGGTTAAAAACATATTCAATAATGATTTACATGTTTTCATCCCTCCGCGAGATATCGTCCAAACACAAATCTAGGGTTGCTACACATGCCGGCTAGTCATTTCGTTCTGTCGGTTCGGTTGCTCGAGCCGCGACCAAATCGTCTTTTTCTTCAAAATGTATTGTTTCTACCCAGTCGTTCATTATGAATGTTTGTTTTGTCAAACACAACCGGTGTAGACCTTACAGTGAAGTACTTACTTACAAGCCCTTAACCAACAATGCAATTTTAATAAAGTAGAGATAAGAAAATATTTGCTAAATAAACTGAAGTGAAAAAACATACAATAACAAGGCTTTATACAGGGTACCGAGTCAATGTGCGGGGGTACAGGTTAGTTTAAGTCATTTGTACAGGTAGGGGTAAAATGACTATGCATAGATAATAAACAGCAAGTAGCAGCAGTGTAAAAACAAAAGGGGGAGGTGTCAATGTAAATAGCATGGGCGGCAATTTGAATAATTGTTCAGCAGTCTTACGGCTTGGAGTTAGTAGCTGTTAATGAGCCTTTGGACCTTGACTTGGCACTACGTTACCGCTTGCCGTGCGGTAGCAGAGAAAACAGTCTATGTTTTGGGTGACTGGAATCTTTGACCATTTTGTGGGCCTTCCTCTGACACTGCTTACTATTTAGGTCCTGGATGGCAGGAAGCTTGGCCCCAGTAATGTACTGGGCCGTACACACTACCCTCTGTAGCGCCTTACGGTCGGATGCCGAGCAGTTGCCATACTAGGCAGTAATGATGGCTTCTTATCCCTTGCTTGCTAGCTAGCCAACCTCGGCTAACACATTCGCGTCAAACAGTTTAGCCAGAATAGCAGCAAAGTAGCTCTGTTTGTTTCAGCTGTTTTCTAGTGATTTTTTTGGGATGCATCCATGACAAAGAGCCATTGATGTGTTCTCTCGCCAGGACAATGTTCAGGGGAGCTAGCCAACAACACAGCTGACACAATCACTTCAAACTGAAGCTGGAATGACAGCAGACTAGCTGCAGTTTGTGTTTTCAATTGGCATTTCTTTGTAAAGATCCATAAAATATCTGCTGATTCATTTTTTTTTTACAGGCTGAGAAAAGCTGCCTTCTTTCTTGTCTAGACTCCCAACCCCCAACATGTTCATTACTACCGGATAGCTGGAGATCCAATTTCAATATTGAAACAAACAAATGTCGTATACACAGCAAGGTTTATACAAATCTCAGCTGTTAAAAACAAATTAATAGCTGTGACCTAAAATAAGTGTTGTATTATGAAGGATAACATTTTTAAAATACATGTTAAACAAACAAAAAGAATATGGACATATTGTCTCGATGCATTTTACAGTGGAGATCAAGTTTATAAGTCGCCTGGCTGGGCTGATGAGAAAGTGGATTGCACAGTGAGGTAGGCATTTCAACGTAATTGATTTAGCAAGTGGTAACTTGTGGAATAGACACTGGCTGGAATGCGGCATCCAGGATTAGACCCTCCATTGTGAAGGTTGTTAAGATACCCTTGAAGAAGGTAAGGCCACCAATGTTCTCCACAAGCCCCATGTTAACAAGGCCCAGGTGTCTCCCTGGGAGACCAATGGGTGAATCTGACAGCACTGAATTAATTGGTATGCCTCTGAGAGGTTGTTCTCTAATAACATATTGATCGTCCAGGTCTGATATGCAAAGCATCTGCCACGGTGTCGCTCCCAGGTGAAACGAATGCTCCATGAATACCTTATCCCAGCCCTGTTGATTAGAGAAAGTATTTGGCCCAGCGATCACACTGAACCACAGTGTCAGGTGTTCCTCCTTGAACCGTGTCAGGATCCTTGTTTTGTTATGATCAGACAGACATACAGATTTAACTTAAAAACGGCTTCAACATAAAGGCTAGGCGTCCCGCTAGCAGGACAACTTCCGGTGAAATTCAAATAAATAATCATAACAATTATGGATATTAAACATTTAGGTACGTTCATGTGTCTTATATTGGTTGAAAGCTTAAATTCTTGTTAATCTAACTGCACTGTCCGATTTACAATACGCTTTACAGCGAATGCATGCCATGCGATTGTTTGAGGACGGCGCCCCACATCAAAATATTTTTCCAACGGCACAGGTTTCATAAATTCACTAATCTTTCTCTGATTTGTCTTCCAAAGGGTCCCAGCTATAGCATGTACTGTCGTTAAAGTTAGATAAAATACTTTTTTATATCCCAAAAAGTCAGTTTAGTTGGCGCCATCGATTTGAGCAATCCCCTCGTTCAACATGCCAAGATAGGAATTCGAAACTCTACCCCTAAACTTTGTTTCAACAAGTCAAAATACGTTTCTACTCAAACAACATAAACCCTAAAATGTAATTAAACTACAATATTTCATACGCAAAGAAGTATATATTAGCAGGTCCTCTTCATCGCACGCACACATGAATTTCCAAGTCTGTGTACCAGTACTAAAACTCATATTTCTTACTCGTTTTGGAAGAAACAAGCCTGAAACCTTGAATATTGAGTGGTGACACCCAGGAGAAGCCATAGAAAGTGCATACTATGAGCTAGATTTAATTATTTCCCTATATTTTCCATTGGAAGAGAATGAGCTCAAAAAACAAAAACATTCTGGTTGGTTTTTCTTTGGATTTTCTTCTACTATATCTATTGTGTTATAGTCTCCTACATTATTTTAAAATTTCTACAAACTTCACAAGGTGTCTTTCTAATGGTACCAATTATATGCATATCCTTGCTTCAGGACCTGAGTAGGAGGCAGTTCACTGGGCACTGGGCATGTCAGCCAGGCGGAAATTGAGAAAAAAGGACCCGAGCCCTAAAGAAGTCAAGAGGAGTTTGCTGGCTTTTTGGTCAGATTTGTGGAAAACCCTTCTAAGTCGAAGGTTGTGGTGCTTTCGCAAAGGAGAGACATTTATAGACTGTGCTGAAAGTCGTCCTCAATCTTTCCCACGATAATAGTTCAAAGCCACCATAACTTTGGTTTCAAGGATGAACTCAATATGCCTTTACCACTGATAGATCTGAAAGATCAATATGCAGCCATTATAAAAAAAAAAGAAGAAGGAAGTGTTGTGCCACTGCCATCATGTGTCTATTATCTAACTCGGGTCAAAGTTCAAAAGCCATCGGAGGGAGTGGTCTCTTTTACAGCTTAGCTGAAGCAGTAAAATGTTGAAATAGGTGGTCTGTAAAAACCTGTATTGACTGGCAAATCTCATCCTTTAACAAGTTCTAATGAAGGACAGATGAGGCACTCTGTATTAGATGTGACCAGGAGCACGAAGTGGCACTCAGCCAAGCAGGCTAGACCAGAATGACTGTTTATTCTATGGCAATGTTTCTGTCACCTTTGACCTTTTCACTCAAGCATGTATATGTATGGCAACAAACGGAATGCCTTTGCGCATTATGAGGGGTTGGGTATCTGTCCTTTACATAGCAAAATGGCATTGGATCTTACAGTTTTTTTTTACAATCGCTAGGACCCATTTCTCAATACTTAGGTCACATTTTTCAAAACTTTTCACACGGTGAGTACAACAGACTTCTATGTGGGCTAAACTGTGGATATTTTTTCATTACTTTCGCACAAAATGCATTCAATGACTACCTCTTTCAAATGTCATTAATTATTTTCTCACTCAGACACAACCACCACCAAGACTTTATGTACCTACAGGCCAAATTGCACATACTCTTTTCAAAATTGTTAAACTTAAGTTCAAAACCTAACGTAAAACACAAAATCTAATAAGAAAGCAATTTGCTACATTTCTACAGTAATACCGTATTGAAATATATTCCAAATCTAAAAAATGAAATACTATCAAAACAATTAGACCAACCACAGCTGATTCCCATTGTAGATGAACACCTACCCAGGTGTTAGTCTTTCAATTTCATTTCCATCTATACAAAAGGGGACATTTTTGGAATAAATAATGCTGTACTGTAATGTAAACATGGAACCAGCCAGAGTTAGAGAAGTGGATGACAGAGGAAGAAGAGTGGCTGGGAGAGGAAGAGGAGTACGTATGCGTGGTAGAAGAAGACTGAGAGGAAGATCAAGAGCTGTAGTCTCAGTTGAGATTAGGGCTACTATAATGATTCAAGCAACTCAGGAACCAATATGTCTAGGTAAGATGACTATAAAATACAGAACTGGTTTTGAACAAAACCAAACAGGCAACCAGAGGCACTCAATGGCCTGTTTTTAGGTTTAATGTAAACTACGGTAATAGCCTAACTCTTATGTTGCCTAATGGATTTAATTTAGAGAGTCATGGAGATTGAAGCCAGGCACCCCACATATTCATCTTTTGTGGATGAGGCTGGTTTCAACTTGGCCAAAACACGGCGGCGAGGAAGGAATGTGATTGGGAAACGAGCCACAGTGGATGTCCCGGGCCAGAGGGGTGCCAGCATCACAATGTGTGCAGCAATATACTCTGATGGATTTCTGTTACACAAACCGCTAATTGGGCCGTACAATACCGAGCGTCTCACTTAATTCCTGGACGACCTCTATGGAATGGTATTGTCAGGAAAGGGTTGCAGTGAGGTGAAATCTGCCAATGTTTGTAATTATATGGGACAACGTGGCATTTCACCACTCCAGTGTAGTCACAGAGTGGTTTGCAGCCCATCCCAGGATGGTGGCACTTTTCCTCCCACCTTACTCTCCATTCCTCAACCCCATAGAGGAATTATTTTCCTCATGGAGGTGGAAGGTTTATGACCACATGATCAAATGTCCCTCCTGGACGCAATGAATGCTGGATGCCTGGACATATCTGCAGAGGATTGCCAGGGATGGACTAGGCATGCCAAAAGATTATTTCCTAGGTGTATTGCCCAAGATGACATAAGATGAGAACCTGTGGCCAAATGCAGAAGACCGGGATGACTAGCATTGCTTCTGTATCTGTATTGGTGGATGGTGTATATACAAATTCTTGTATTTTGGAATCAATGCCAAAAAATGACATTAAGCATATTGCAACATGTCTGATTCATTCCTGTAACATATACTGCAGTGAATTCTAAACAGTGGAGCGGTGTCATTCTTGTTTTGTAAAGACATTTTACAAAAGAAAACATTGTGTAATGCTACCTGTTAGTGTTGTTTAGGTCATTGTTTTATGAGTGACAAAGTGTGCTTGTTGGGTGACAACCTTTGCTAGTGTTATGGAATAATTATTTGATTTGAGACATGTATGAAGTGTTTTGGTAGTTTTAGTGCATTTTGGATGTGGAATTAACTGCCGGGCAAAGCTGAACGTTGGTGAGGAGAACAGTGTGAAGAGTTTTGAAAAAGTGACCTAAGTATTGAGTAATGGGTCCTAAAGATTGTAAAAAAAACTGTAGTTAATTGTTTTGTGAAATAAATACAAGTTGTATTTATCAGCAAAACGAATCATTAATGATCAACAACTTCCCAAGAAAATCCCTTTCAGCTCAGAAACAGTGAACAATGTTATAAAATAGGCCTACGGTTCAATCTGCAAGTATTACCAAACCTTTTTAAAACCAACTGTCCATCTTTTTTTCCCAAATGCAATTCAATCACTTTTTTGTCTTTTAATCATTTTAAGCATATTTTAACACAGGGTTAACACCTAACAAAACAACATTTAGTACTTTTTTAAAACACTTTTAACATAGGCCAGGCCCTGTTACCTCATATCCCAGCGATAAAAGCATTTGCATTACGTAGGGAAGAAAACACTTGAATTTGCTCAACTTGCAATTGGCTCAATTAACCCCATGGTCATTGGCTCAACTTATCCCAGGGCAAACATGCACTTTCATGCTAGGATTAAAACCTCATGCTAAAGCTAATAGAGACCCCAGCTGATGAATGGAACAATAACAAGACAGTGGTAAACATGTCCTCCCTCACAAATGATTTAGTGCCCCCCTTGGGCAAATCCGTGTTATTTTGTAAATGGCGGATTTCTATGGCAAGATGCATCATTCACCCACGTTTCGTCAAAATGGGGCCAGTGCTGTCTGCGATATTGCGTGGGACAAACGTACGAACGTACTAACGGACGGCGACAGATCCACAGTCCCCTCCCCCATTTCACCCGTGGGGGACAATTATCTTCTTTGATTTTATAAAATATTATGAAACCTCTAACACAAATTAATTTGACAGTGAAAATCACTTTTTTTGGAGCTAACTTTCTTACCACTTTTTCCATGTGGTTACTTCCTTCATAGTCTCCATGAAATTATGACCTTTTCTTAAATATTTGGTCAAATAATACATTGTGTGTTTGGTGGCTCAACTTACCCCACTCTCCCCTACCCTAGACACCGCCAGCAGCTCTGGTGCAGTGTGTCGTCCTCTGACAGCTATCTACTAGTTGGAGTACACAGCAGGCCAAGGAAACGTTTCCAATAGCATTTGCCCTGTATTGGCACAGATAACCATAGATCAGCAATAACTTTATTACTGAAGAAGGGCCGTCATTGCCAGTTTCTTTGATATACTGTATTTTGATACTATGGTGCCAGGTGTGAAATTCCTTTGATTAAATTACCTGTTCTTCTCTCACCTTTGTTTTGAGGACAAATACTGCATGAAGTGCATTTACTAATGAAGAGCATGGACATTAAGAACACATTCTCATTTACAATGACCACCTACTGGTGAACAGTGGGTTAACTGCCTTGTTCAGAGGCATAACGAGATTTTTTTTTATCTTGTCAGCTCAGGGATTCAATCCAGCATCCTTTTGGTTAGTGGCCCAACGCTCTAACCACTAGGCTACCTGCCGCCCCATTCACAACTGAGGAATTCCTTATATCCTAACACATCCTTACAGATAAGAATATTTTCCTACAAAGCTTGTTCCCCGTGTGAGGATGGTTCTTTACAACAGCAAGACAGTACGGGAGTGAACATGATCAAACATTTCTGAAATGAAAATGGATGGCCCACCATTCAGCGAAACATATTTTACACAAACCCTCCCTGAACACTTGCAAACAACGAGTGACCCTCTACTATGCTCAAAAAAATTATTGCAACATGAAGGGAATGGCAGAGAAGATACTTACCGTTTTACCTTCACTTCTTGGACAGACCACAGCATTAGATACTCTCACTTCTTGGACAGACCACAGCATTAGATACTCTCACTTCTTGGACAGACCACAGCATTAGATACCCTCACTTCTTGGACAGACCACAGCATTAGATACCCTCACTTCTTGGACAGACCACAGCATTAGATACCCTCACTTCTTGGACAGACCACAGCATTAGATACCCTCACTTCTTGGACAGACCACAGCATTAGATACCCTCACTTCTTGGACAGACCAGAGCATTAGATACCCTCACTTCTTGGACAGACCAGAGCATTATAGATACCTTCACTTATTGGACAGACCAGAGAATTATAGATACCTTCACTTATTGGACAGACCAGAGCAGCAGATACCCTCATTTCTTGGACAGACCAGAGAATTAGATATGCCATTTTAGAACTTCTCTCTGTCCTGTAAGCATCACATGGCAACACAATAAGTGTGATAGCACACAGGGCTGCTGGGCAGCAGGTTGTGTGTTCTTAGACCACCGTGGACAAGATTGGGGTTGGAAATATTTCATTTAAAGTAAAATCATTGCATGAATCCATCATTGCATTTGCAGCTCCAAGAAAAAAATTGGCTTTCATAAACATTTTATGCACTTCTACGTCATTTTCTATATTAGCAGAGTATTTTTCAATACCACACAAATTACCAAAATTACAGTCTAAGAAAGGACAGAGATAGGCCTACATGCTTATCATATTGCTCCAATGTCAAATCAGTGTGTGTCTTGTTTGCAACAAAGCTGTCCCTGTTTGCAAATAATTAAATCAGAGACATCATTAGGAATCTGAGCATGGTACTTCCAAAAATTGGGCCTACCTTTCCACCCCAGACATAGTAGGACATACCTTTCCACCCCAGACAGAGTTTGCCTACCTTTCCACCCCAGACAGAGTAGGACCTACCTTTCCACCCCAGACAGAGTAGGACCTACCTTTCCTCCCCAGACAGAGTAGGACCTACCTTTCCACCCCAGACAGAGTAGGACCTACCTTTCCACCCCAGACAGAGTAGGACCTACCTTTCCACCCCAGACAGAGTAGGACCTACCTTTCCACCACAGACAGAGTAGGACCTACCTTTCCACCCCAGATAGAGTAGGACCTACCTTTCCACCCCAGACAGAGTAGGACCTACCTTTCCACCCCAGACAGAGTAGGACCTACCTTTCCACCACAGACAGAGTAGGACCTACCTTTCCACCCCAGATAGAGTAGGACCTA
Organism: Oncorhynchus mykiss; assembly: GCF_057628025.1. Classification (NCBI taxonomy): domain Eukaryota; kingdom Metazoa; phylum Chordata; class Actinopteri; order Salmoniformes; family Salmonidae; genus Oncorhynchus; species Oncorhynchus mykiss. The sequence goes on along the minus strand of NC_143036.1, from coordinate 8,024,750 downwards.
CCTTTCCACCCCAGACAGAGTTGGCCTTCGACACATATATTTTATTTATTTAATTGCTGGCTGCTCTTCTTCCGTTGCTTAACCCATGAGAGAAGTGTTTCCCTAAAAGCTGTCTGGGTTTAAACATATTCTATTGTACAGGAAGTAAATAGCTTAATTCATTGACAGAGACAGCATTATATTACTTCCCAAGCAAAGTCCATTTTTTTGTCTCCTTGGCAATAGAAGGTTGTAGCTCAGCTTCTAAATGTCAAAGAAAATAAACAATGACATCGCGATATGCATCGGAGCCACTTCTTTCTCTGGTATTTTACAGCTTGTTTCTAGCATAAAGTATCGCTGGCCAAAGTGCTGTTTAAAATCACTTTATATAATCAGATCTCTTTTAACAATGGGTAGGCCTGTGCTTTTTGACATTTTCTTTAATAAAAGGTAGCCTAATGGCATACCCTCTCATACCCCCTCAATGTAAGTCCTGGTTTGAACGTAACAGCCATTAACTGACACGGAGGTGGGCTATTTAACGAGTGTATGGTGGGTGGAGGAAATGGCTGACAAATCTATTGAGATAGCAGCCTTTAGTCTAATGTTGTCTGTCAAACAGGTATGCCTATTTCTTAAATAGGAAGAAATAGGCCCCAACGAAAGGTGCTCTTGTTGTTAGCAAAGTCGTAATTAAAATTAATTAATTATGCCTACTTTTAGCACAACCAACAATGATTGTTTGAATCCACGAACGAAAGCACTTGACCAAAATTCTCTCTGCACACACCAAAGTGAATGTAAAATGCATGATAGAATACATCATCGGCAAGAAACATTACATTGACATGTTTCAAATCTATCAACGTTGTTATCTGGTCCTCCTCCTTATCAAACTGAACAGAACACAGCCTATAGGCTAGTTCACGTGCTAGATATTGCATTTTTGTGGACTGGGTCTTATCCCAAAACATGTTGGGTGAAGAATTATTTGACTCTCCTACTAAACTGTCACTGTAGGCCTACAAATCACAACGTTGGTTAGGCAGCACACAACAAAAAGGTTTTGATTAGCAAGAGCAGAGCAAGCCGGGGCTCGGGGTTGGAATATCCATGACAGCGTAGTTTTATTTACACCATCCCAGCAGCTATCGTAGAAATATAACTTTTCTCCCAGCATGCACTTTCTAGCCTGTAGGCTATGTATAATTTGATTGGGATCACACTAAATAGCCGATAGGCGCACTTGATATTGTGCACCCAGCGGAGAATCAGAGATGAGGAGGTAGCATTGGGTACACATTGATATATAACCTAATAAGCAAATCATTTTAAAATACTGAGAAATATTGACATTTCATCAATTACAAATTACCTGACCCTCCCCATGACTGAAATTGAAAAAACATTACCCCCCCCCCATTTTCCTCTAGGTAAGCATTCTGTACATTTGAATCCATCCCTAAGAGGTGAAATGCAAGGGAGGATGTCGGACTCCGGATGTTGTCTGTTGGAAAGATCATCGTTAACCAATTACACATCTCTAAAATTACTCTCTTGCAGTCTGTCTGGTGTTGTAATGATTTTAAATAACTTTGTATGACAGATGTCAGATGTCATACCCAATTTGATATCTCAACTAAACTAAAGGCTTACAAAATTGTTTTCATCATGTGGAATTTCATGATTTTAAAAATAAAATAAAAAGCAATGTGGATTCAAATTTGGACTTGGAAAATTAGCACATTTAAACGTTTTTTTTTAAAATGACATAACAGCATCAACACTTACCTCTGATCTCATCAACTTTTGACTCTTCTGAAGTCAGTTCAAAGTGGATGTTCGTTGAACTGCAAATTGCTTTCAAGAACTGGTCCCTCCCCCTATGGTTTCTATGGATACGTTATGACATGAAACGACCAATCTAACCAGCTAATCTGCCGTTCTGCCAATGATCCAAAGTCTGCTAATTAGATGTCAGTTCACTCCGCTCAGCATTCATCTCTGAGACGACACCTCTTATTGGAGAGCAGGACTTCTGCCTGGGCATCCATTTTGTATTGTCATCTTCATCATTGTAATTTGGGTAAAAGTCTCTCTGCATTATGTATGAGGCGAGGGCATACGGTAAAAACAATATGCAAGCTAAAACAAACGCCCTAAGGTGAGAAACTCAAATTTGACGCAAGCCTACAAAAGTCTACTTGTTTTTGCTTGTAGCGCCTCTCAATAAACAGTTGCCTTTGGGAGTCTCTGAGTTAAACAAATAACCAAAGTAAGCTTAGACGGGGACAATCACGTTTATACTCTTTAAGGGAGTATTTCTCTGGTCTGTGAGTTAACTGGGTGTCCATGTTTCTCCCGAGGAATGTGGTGGTTGGTTTATAAACGGTCAGACACCATCTGGACATTGGTTCTTGATGTCGTGGAGACAGACAGACTAATACTGTAGGTTTCATGTGTCTGTGTCAATGGGGATATGTGTTTGTATCAACGACTATCCTAAACATCAACACTTAGATCTTGGCTATCTGCATAATTAGAAATCAACTAGAAAGTGAGTGTAAAACGTGACTTCAAGAAGACATCTGTTCAGCCAAGCACATTGTTGTTATGATCTACATGCCTCCATTTATTCAAATGAACTTGTATTGCAATGGACATTACAACCTCAACAGCACCATTCTCATGTAATTACTGCCATTTTCAAATTACTCCAGAAAAATGTACTGTTGGATTCGACATTTTGAACATTGAACACAGCATATTAATAAGGAGTAAAAGAGACTGGGTCTCTGTAGTGTCACAGGTCGGCTCATAGCCTGTGGCAAAAATGAGGGGACACGAACAACCGGATATCGGCCAATCAAAAAGGTTCTTTATTATAAACCAAACTATGAGAGGACATGAACAACAGGTATAGGCCAATCAAAAAGGTTCTTTATTATAAACCAAACTATGAGAGGACATGAACAACAGGTATCGGCCAATCAAAAAGGTTCTTTATTATAAACCAAAAACTATTAACTTTAAACAAAGAAAAAGGAATGAGGTGTGAAAGTATCATCATGTAGGGTGTATGTAAAGTGCAGGGATGCGTGAATCTGTGTGTGTGAATATGACTGAGTGAAAACTATGCAAAACTACAAAGGAACAATCAAAACAGGATCATACCTGGAGGAGCAGAGAGAGAGAGACAAGAGTGATTAGTGAAGCAGTTTAAATACCCTGAGCCCAGGTGACTCCTCCAATCACTAGCGACCCTCCTCTGCCTGCAGGAGAAACCACCCCTGCAATGCAGAGGAGGGGTCGTGACAGTAGAAAGACAGAGAGCTGTGGAATGTGTTGGAATGTGTTGGAGGACGGGAGCAGAGCACCGTGTTGATACAGGGGAGACAGATGGACATCTGTGGATTAGATGAAGGAGGGGTTGAGGTCAGGAGGTGAGGACAGATTCTCATAAGGGAGTATTAAAGGATTGGTATCTTGTTACTCTTTTCCTGTTCAACCATAAGAAGGATCGAAGAGAAGGAGGAGTGTCTTAAGTGGGATATATAAATATCTGGATGGGACAAATATTGGGTTGGCTGAATTACAGCTGTACAGAACCTTTGGGAAGAATTAAACTTGGTTAAAGCTTCTCTAGTGTCCGTGGGTTATTTTTTCTGAAATATAAGAAGCTAACAACATATAACAGCATAGTTTATACGCCTCACCGTCAGTATAAAACCAATACCTTAATGATCTGAAAAATAATCCGTATCTGATCTGATCATGTAATCAAATGCAATTGTTTGAAGACCATTACATGTAAAGAATGCATTAATACAACAGTGTCTGGATTGAGATCTAATTCTACTGGACACTGTTATAATGATATGATAAACGTACTGGACACTATTATGGTAATGTGATAGACCTACTGGACACTGCTATAATGATATGATAAATGTACTGGACACTACTATGGTAATGTGATAGACCTACTGGACACTATTATAATGATGTGATAAACGTACTGGACACTGTTATAATGATATGATAAACGTACTGGACACTACTATGGTATTGTAATAGACCTACTGGATACTGCTATAATGATATGATGAACGTACTGGACACTACTATGGTAATGTGATAGACCTACGGGACACTGTTATAATGATGTGATAGACCAATTGGAGACTGTTATAATGATATGATAAACTTACTGGACAATGTTATAATGATATGATAAACGTATCGTCCTCAAACATTGGAGATAAGGAGATCCAGTATAATGAACAGTATAAAGGACACAAGCGAAAGATTGATTTGACAAGCAGATATAATCTCCCTCTATGCATCATGTTGGAGCTGCATTTGCCAGAGTAAACTGTATTAGTCATGAAGATGCCAGTGTTCTAAACAGTAAACTGCATTAGTCATGAAGATGCCAGTGTCCTAAACAGTCAACTGTATTAGTCATGAAGATGACAGTGTCCTAAACAGTAAACTGCATTAGTCATGAAGATGCCAGTGTCCTAAACAGTCAACTGTATTAGTCATGAAAATGACAGTGTCCTAAACAGTGAACTGCATTAGTCATGAAGATGCCAGTGTCCTAAACAGTCAACTGTATTAGTCATGAAGATGCCAGTGTCCTAAACAGCAACTGTATAAGTCATGAAGATGACAGTGTCCTAAACAGCAAACTGCATTAGTCATAAAGATGACAGTGTGCTAAACGACCAACTGCATTAGTCATAAAGTTGACAGTGTGCTAAACGACCAACTGCATTAGTCATAAAGACTACAGTGTGCTATTTGGCCAACTGCATTAGTCATATAGACTACAGTGTGCTATTTGGCCAACTGCATTAGTCATAAAGACTACAGTGTGCTATACGTCCAACTGCATTAGCCATAAAGACTACAGTGTGCTATACGTCTAACTGTATTAGCCATAAAGACTACAGTGTGCTATACGTTTAACTGTATTAGCCATAAAGACTACAGTGTGCTATACGTCCAACTGCATTAGCCATAAAGACTACAGTGTGCTCTACGTCCAACTGCATTAGCCATAAAGACTACAGTGTGCTCTATGTCCAACTGCATTAGCCATAAAGACTACAGTGTGCTCTACGTCTAACTGTATTAGCCATAAAGACTACAGTGTGCTCTATGTCCAACTGCATTAGCCATAAAGACTACAGTGTGCTCTACGTCCAACTGCATTAGCCATAAAGACTACAGTGTGCTCTACGTCCAACTGCATTAGCCATAAAGACTACAGTGTGCTCTACGTCCAACTGCATTAGCCATAAAGACTACAGTGTGCTCTACGTCCAACTGCATTAGTCATAAAGATGCCGGTGCGCTATACGTCCAACTGCATTAGCCATAAAGACTACAGTGTTCTCTACGTCTAACTGTATTAGCCATAAAGACTACAGTGTGCTCTACGTCCAACTGCATTAGCCATAAAGACTACAGTGTGCTCTACGTCCAACTGCATTAGCCATAAAGACTACAGTGTGCTCTACGTCCAACTGCATTAGTCATGAAGACTACAGTGTGCTCTACGTCCAACTGCATTAGCCATAAAGACTACAGTGTGCTCTACGTCCAACTGCATTAGCCATAAAGACTACAGTGTGCTCTACGTCCAACTGCATTAGTCATAAAGACTACAGTGTGCTCTACATCCTACTGCATTAGCCATAAAGACTACAGTGTGCTCTACGTCCAACTGCGTTAGCCATAAAGACTACAGTGTGCTATACGTCCAACTGCATTCGCCATAAAGACTACAGTGTGCTATACGTCCAACTGCATTAGTCATGAAGACTACAGTGTGCTATTTGGCCAACTGCATAAGTCGTTAAAGACTACAGTGTGCTCTACGTCCAACTGCATTAGCCATGAAGACTACAGTGTGCTATACGTCCAACTGCATTAGCCATAAAGACTACAGTGTGCTCTACGTCCAACTGCATTAGCCATAAAGACTACAGTGTGCTCTACGTCCAACTGCATTAGCCATAAAGACTACAGTGTGCTATACGTCCAACTGCATTAGTCATGAAGACTACAGTGTGCTATACGTCCAATTGCATTAGCCATAAAGACTACAGTGTGCTATACGTCCAACTGCATTAGTCATAAAGACTACAGTGTGCTATACGTCCAACTGCATTAGTCATAAAGACTACAGTGTGCTATACGTCCAACTGCATTAGTCATAAAGACTACAGTGTGCTATACGTCCAACTGCATTAGCCATAAAGACTACAGTGTGCTCTACGTCCAACTGCATTAGTCATAAAGACTACAGTGTGCTATACGTCCAACTGCATTCGCCATAAAGACTACAGTGTGCTATACGTCCAACTGCATTAGTCATAAAGACTACAGTGTGCTCTACGTCCAACTGCATTAGTCATAAAGACTACAGTGTGCTATACGTCCAACTGCATTCGCCATAAAGACTACAGTGTGCTCTACGTCCAACTGCATTAGCCATAAAGACTACAGTGTGCTATACGTCCAACTGCATTAGCCATAAAGACTACAGTGTGCTATTTGGCCAACTGCATTAGCCATAAAGACTACAGTGTGCTATACGTCCAACTGCATTAGCCATAAAGACTACAGTGTGCTATACGTCCAACTGCATTAGCCATAAAGACTACAGTGTGCTCTACGTCCAACTGCATTAGTCATAAAGACTACAGTGTGCTCTACGTCCAACTGCATTCGCCATAAAGACTACAGTGTGCTATACGTCCAACTGCATTAGCCATAAAGACTACAGTGTGCTCTACGTCCAACTGCATTAGTCATAAAGACTACAGTGTGCTATACGTCCAACTGCATTCGCCATAAAGACTACAGTGTGCTATACGTCCAACTGCATTAGCCATAAAGACTACAGTGTGCTATACGTCCAACTGCATTAGTCATGAAGACTACAGTGTGCTATACGTCCAACTGCATTAGCCATAAAGACTACAGTGTGCTCTACGTCCAACTGTATTAGTCATAAAGACTACAGTGTGCTATACGTCCAACTGCATTAGCCATAAAGACTACAGTGTGCTCTACGTCCAACTGCATTAGCCATAAAGACTACAGTGTGCTCTACGTCCAACTGTATTAGTCATAAAGACTACAGTGTGCTATATGTCCAACTGCATTAGCCATAAAGACTACAGTGTGCTCTACGTCCAACTGCATTAGTCATAAAGATGCCGGTGCGCTAAACGGCCAACTGCATTACGAGCTCTTATTTTGGCGGAACACAGGATTAGAAGGGATTGATAATTGTTGATGCCGTTGGCAGTGGTGAATTTGTGTATTTCAGAGAGATAGAGAGAGAGAACGAGAACTGACAGATGGGTAACACCAGGGTTTGGATGTGGGTGGTGTGGGAGGAATGACAGGACAGCCCAAATATAAATAAGCTAAACCAATTTATTTTTCTAAATGTTCAGGACAATGAGCTAATTTGGTTACATTTAAATCTCATAATGTAGTGATGAAATATGACATACTCTAGGAAGGTGCTAGGCAACTACCTCTTTTGGGATGTCAAAAGTGAGTGAAGCGATTTAAATGAGGTTCTCACAAGAACGAATAACACACACTTAGTTGTTTTTATGTAGGTCTTCCGAGTGTTTGATGAATGCATTTCAAAGAATAATTTCCAAGTGTTTAATGTTTAATTTAAGTGGAATTGATTGGAACCCATTGATACAAAATATCATCACCAACTAAGTTTCCTTAAAGGAAAATAGTTTTTTGTGTTGTTTGTTTACATTTTTAAGAAAAAGTAATTTATTAAAAAATATTGAAAAATGTACTATCAGATTAATTTGTGTATCCTTTAAATTCTCTGAATTACGTTAATGGTTGAAGTTGAAAGTTCTGTTATGACCTACTGTAATTCAGTTGTAATAATTTTGAGGAAATGACCCAGTTCAGAGCAGTCACCCACAGATATTAAATGACCCGGTTCAGAGCAGTCACCCACAGATATTATATGGCCCGGTTCAGACCAGTCACCCACAGATATTATATGGCCCGGTTCAGAGCAGTCACCCACAGATATTAAATGACCCGGTTCAGAGCAGTCACCCACAGATATTATATGGCCCGGTTCAGACCAGTCACCCACAGATATTATATGGCCCGGTTCAGAGCAGTCACCCACAGATATTAAATGACCCGGTTCAGAGCAGTCACCCACAGATATTAAATGACCCGGTTCAGAGCAGTCACCCACAGATATTATATGGCCCGGTTCAGACCAGTCACCCACAGATATTATATGGCCCGGTTCAGAGCAGTCACCCACAGATATTAAATGACCCGGTTCAGAGCAGTCACCCACAGATATTATATGGCCCGGTTCAGACCAGTCACCCACAGATATTATATGGCCCGGTTCAGAGCAGTCACCCACAGATATTAAATGACCCGGTTCAGAGCAGTCACCCACAGATATTAAATGACCCGGTTCAGAGCAGTCAACCACAGATATTATATGGCCCGGTTCAGAGCAGTCACAATGATGTCTTATTGAACAATGACAAGTCCCAGTAGTGTGGTAACAGCATCTGGTGGGCCATCAATAGCAGAAGGAGGCCAACCTCAGAGGTCACAGCCTGGCTCCAGAGATCAGGACCCAGAAGGCCAGAGCCACAGCTCCAGACCTAGACCAGGATACTGTATCACAACATTGATCAATCTACTTTTATTGCAGCCCCTTGTTTTTCCCAGAACCGCACATAACCCTAACTGCCTGTCCCCAGTCCATATCTCAGCTGCTGTATTTACAGTTAGATGGAAATGGAGACGAGTATCGATTGGGTTGTGGGTATACACTTTTGTTGAGTGACATTTTGCAAATGGCGCCGAGTCGTAAAATAGTAATGAGGCTACGTTGATTAGCATTCAAGTTTAATACGGGGAATTGATTGAACATTCTGGTATTGTTCAACCCCTTGTGTATTGTTCATGTGTTTGTTATTCACTCAGTGTATGTGGGTCTGATGAACCCATAAACATTATTGGGTTTTTAAACAATACAGGGGGCTTGGGGCTAAAAACTGTTGAGAAGCCTTTTTGTCCTAGACTTGGCACTCCGGTACCGCTTGCCATGCGTTAGTAAACAGAACAGTCTATGACTGGGATGGCTGGGGTCTTTGACAATTTTTAGCGCCTTCCTCTGACACCGTCTGGATGGCAGGAAGCTTGGCCCCAATGATGTACTGGGCCGTACGCACTACCCTTTGTGGTGCCTTGCGGGTCAGAGGTCGAGCAGTTGCCGTACCAGGCAGTGATGGAATCAGTCAGCATGCTCTTGATGTTGCAGCTGTAGAACCTTTTGAGGATCCCATGCCAAATCGTTTTAGTTTCGTGAGGGGGAATAGGTTTTTTCGTGCCCTCATCACGCGTCGGGCACTAGGGATGTGTCTGCCGTGAACACAAACTTAGAGGAATTGATAGGCTTGTTCTGTGTATTCAACAGCTGAGGTGGGAGCTCTGGCTTGTTTTTTTCATACTGGTCCTACCATCGTCAGCTTCCTCTTGAATAATCCTGGAAATAATGTGGAAGTTTTCCAGAGACATTGTTGCACGGAAAAGTTCTCTGCCCGTTTCTTCATCCCACAGAGATTCTGTGGATTCCCCATTGGATGTGAAAACACCAGCAAGGATAAGAACCCCAAAGTATGCATGTAAATTAGTTGGGTCTATCTCCTTCCATCCCTCTCCAACAACACGCCTTCCTTCCAAATTAGTGCAGTCCAGAATGATTTTCTGGATGGTGTCTGGGATGGACAATTCAAAAGAAGAGTTTATGTCCTGCACATGAGTAACAGCCATTCGCGTCGGCACTGGTTCCATCCTTATCACATTGGCAGCCATGTTGGGTGGCTCATTCCTTGGTCAAGAAGACCATTCAATTTCACAATTTTTTGACATCCTTATATCTCTTCCTGCAGGCTGTTAATGAGCTGGTTGCTGACAGGTTGGTGCTGGAAATGGCAGCTCACGGGCTGGTCCTGGGGCTGGCTGAGGGTCAATCTCATCCTCTTCTTCCAACTTCTTCCAACAGCAGTTGGCTACAACAACACCTCGTATTGTCAGCAGTTAGCTACAAAAACACCTCGTATCGACAGCAGTTAGCTACAAAAACACCTCATATAGACAGCAGTGGGCTACAAAAACACCTCGTATTGTCAGCAGTTAGCTACACAACACCTCGTATCGACAGCAGTTAGCTACAAAAACACCTCGTATGGACAGCAGTTAGCTACAAAAACACCTCGTATGGACAGCAGTTAGCTACAAAAACACCTCGTATGGACAGCAGTGGGCTACAAAAACACCTCGTATGGACAGCAGTTAGCTACAAAAACACCTCGTATTGACAGCAGTGGGCTACAAAAACACCTCGTATGGACAGCAGTTAGCTACAAAAACACCTCGTATCGACAGCAGTTAGCTACAAAAACACCTCGTATGGACAGCAGTTAGCTTCAAAAGACACATATACCCCATTTGGTATGTGGTTCAGTGCAATCTCAGCAGGCTTGGGAGCCTCTAAAGTGATAGGAACAACAGCTATGGATACACTTAGTATTCGGAGATTGCACCTGTGTGCAGGTGGTGGCCCTCTGATCTGGTCATGTCTCTGTCACCCAGATGACCAGTGTCTTTAGCACAACCATTTCCTTAAGGTGTAGAATTGGTCGTCTTGGGAAAACCTGATTAGTCACTGTGACAACGGCGAGACGAGGAAATTACTTTCCTGTGCATATCATTAAAGGGAAATCAATATGATGAATGTACTGAAGGCCAGGTCTATTTATTGTGGCTGAACAGGAGCCATGGCAGGGTGAGATCGCTTTGCATCTCCTCTCATTACACCATTGAATTTGTCCAGAAGACAAAAACAGACCAAAGGTGCTATAGCAGTGTTTGGGGATTTCTTGTTTTACTTCCCACCTTGCCTTATGTCGAGGAAGGAAAGAAGTCCATCCCCCAACTTGTTCCAACCTGTGACTTAATTACCCCAAAAAATACATTGACTCGTGAAGAAATGTGACCTGCACTTCAAGACGAGACTTCCTTACAATCTATTTCATAATGTCCTCATTATCCACAGGGTTTATATTCAGGGCTGCAGAGGAGAAAAAAGGGATTGAACTCACCGTTCTCTCTCCAGACGTTACCAGACGCTCCAAAGATTTAACGGTCAAATAATGAAGTGACCTTAGCTTTGCATGTCAAAGCTCTTTGTTAACAATAGTGCTGCTCTACCAGACCTCATAGCCTATTAAGTCAAGGAAAAAGTACTGGCAATTTGGTTTCATTAGTCTGTTCTTGTTTGTTTTGGAAAAACACAATTTTTACACTAATAAGTGACCAAAGCTGAGCAATAATTAATGACCAAATATGAATATAAAATATTTACCTTCTAACAGGTTAAATGACTTTATATAACCAAGTGAAGTGGTTTAAGCCGTTCCTAGAGTAAAGGATAGCTAGAGTGTTTGTTATTGATGTACAACTTCCTGTACATCTTCCTGTACATCTTCAGGTACATTATTGCTCTATATTTCACAGGATGTCCTAGCAGATAATGATTTAATTGTGAACCTACTACAACTTGATGTCCTTTCTAATGCATTGTGGGCATGTAATGCATTGTGGGCATGTATGCTAATGAGAATGTAATAGACATGTAATAGACATGTAATAGACATGTAATAGACATGTAATAGACATATAATAGACATGTAATAGACATATAATAGACATATAATAGACATGTAATAGACATATAATAGACATGTAATAGACATGTAATAGACATATAATAGACATATAATAGACATGTAATAGACATATAATAGACATGTAATAGACATGTAATAGACATATAATAGACATATAATAGACATGTAATAGACATGCAATAGACATGTAATGGACATGAAATGGACATATAATAGACATGTAACAGGCATGTAATAGACATATAATATACATGTAATAGACATGTAATAGACATGTAATTGACATGTAATGGAAATATAATAGACATATAATAGACATGTAATAGACATGTAATAGACATATAATAGACATGTAATTGACATGTAATAGACATGTAATAGACATGTAATTGACATGTAATAGACATATAATATACATGTATAAGACATGTAATAGACATATAATAGACATGTAATGGACATGTAACCTGGAACCACTCCAAGATCGCATAGCAGTTCAGACGTCTTTTGTCCTCGTCTTGTCGTGTCCTGTATATATATATATTTACAACTTTTTTCACATACATTTTATTTTTATTTTCCATCAACTCATCTTCAAAACACTCTCCTGCAACCCGCCTCACCAATTTATATTTATAAAAAAGTATTATTTACCTCAGATCTGTAATCCTCCAAGAAGCTAGCCAGAAACTCCAAGAAGCTAGCCAGAAACTAGCCACAAGCTAGCCAGGAGCTAGCCCAGAAGCTAATCCAGAAGCTAATCCGAAGCTAGTTAGCTTCTTTAATGGCAAATCGTTAGTATTCAGCTAACCACGGTTTGTGGTCATCAGCTATCCTTTAGCTCGAAAATCTATCGAAAATCTATCGAAAATATATTGCCAGTTTTGTACGGCGCAGCGCGGCTCGGAACGGAACATACCGGACCAATTTTTCTCTCCATGTCCCTGGATTTCAACTGCTCTCTGGACATTCATACCCGGATCTCACAGCTAGCTAGCTGCTATTCGTGTGACAATCGGCTTTCGTCGATTCCGGAGCAAACATCAATTATTCCGGTGCTAGCCAGCTCCGTCAATCACTCCTGAGTTCCATCATTCACTCCTGGGCTGCAGTCACCTATCCGGACCCGTTTTACTGCCTACGCGGAGCCCCACCGGGCCTTCACAACTGGACTGCCGACGTTATCTACCTGAAGGAGATCCGGCTGGCTCCTCCGTCGCGACGTTACCTGAATGCCCATCTGCGGCCCGCTAACCGCCAGCTGTCTTACCGGCTGCTATCTGAATAGACAATCGGACAATTTATTTATTTGTATTATTATTATGTTTTCTTCTCGGGCCTCTATAACTATATCTATTGTTCTTATTTTTGTTGTTGTTGTGTGATTTGGATTAATCCCCTCTACCACACGGAACCCCACTAATCTACTGACCGAACGCAAGAGGTGGCTAACAACATACCTCCATCCTATGCTAGCTTGCTACCGATGGCCTGGCTAGCTGTCTAAATCGCCGTGACCCTCAACCAACCTCTCCACTCACTGGACCCTTTTGATCACTCGACTAAGCATGCCTCTCCTTAATGTCAATATGTCTTGTCCATTGCTGTTCTGGTTAGTGTTTATTGGCTTATTTCACTGTAGAGCCTCTAGTCCTGCTCACTATACCTTATCCAACCTATTAGTTCCACCACCCACACATGCAATGACATCTCCTGGTTTCAATGATGTTTCTAGAGACAATATCTCTCTCTTCATCACTCAATACCTAGGTTTACCTCCACTGTATTCACATCCTACCTTACCTTTGTCTGTACATTATACCTTGATGCTATTTTATCGCCCCCAGAAACCTCCTTTTACTCTCTGTTCCAGATGTTCTAGACGACCAATTCTTATTGCTTTTAGCCGCACCCTTATTCTACTCCTCCTATGTTCCTCTGGCGATGTAGAGGTGAATCCAGGCCCTGCAGTGCCTAGCTCCACTCCTATTCCCCAGGCGCTCTCTTTTGACGACTTCTGTTACCGTAATAGCCTTGGTTTCATGCATGTTAACATTAGAAGCCTCCTCCCTAAGTTTGTTCTATTCACTGCTTTAGCACACTCTGCCAACCCGGATGTTCTAGCTGTGTCTGAATCCTGGCTTAGGAAGACCACCAAAAATTCAGACATTTTAATTCCAAACTACAACATTTTCAGACAAGATAGAACTTCCAAAGGGGGCGGTGTTGCAATCTACTGCAAAGATAGCCTGCAGAGTTCTGTCCTACTATCCAGGTCTGTACCCAAACAATTTGAACTTCTACTTTTAAAAATCCACCTCTCTAAAAACAAGTATCTCACCGTTGCCGCCTGCTATAGACCACCCTCTGCCCCCAGCTGTGCTCTGGACACCATATGTGAACTGATTGCCCCCCATCTATCTTCAGAGCTCGTGCTGCTAGGCGACCTAAACTGGAACATGCTTAACACCCCAGCCATCCTACAATCTAAACTTGATGCCCTCAATCTCACACAAATTATCAATGAACCTACCAGGTACCTCCCCAAAGCCTTAAACACGGGCACCCTCATAGATATCATCCTAACCAACTTCCCCTCTAAATACACCTCTGCTGTCTTCAACCAAGATCTCAGCGATCACTGCCTCATTGCCTGCATCCGTAATGGGTCAGCGGTCAAACAACCTCCTCTCATCACTGTAAAACGCTCCCTGAAACACTTCAGCGAGCAGGCCTTTCTAATCGACCTGGCCGGGGTATCCTGGAAGGATATTGACCTCATCCCGTCAGTAGAGGATGCCTGGATATTTTTTTTAAATGCCTTCCTAACCGTCTTAAATAAACATGCCCCATTCAAGAAATTTAGAACCAGGAACAGATATAGCCCTTGGTTCTCCCCAGACCTGACTGCCCTTAAGCAACACAAAAACATCCTATGGCGTTCTGCATTAGCATCGAACAGCCCCCGTGATATGCAGCTGTTCAGGGAAGCTAGAAACCATTACACACAGGCAGTTAGAAAAGCCAAGGCTAGCTTTTTCAAGCAGAAATTTGCTTCTTGCAACACTAACTCAAAAAAGTTCTGGGACACTGTAAAGTCCATGGAGAATAAGAACACCTCCCCCCAGCTGCCCACTGCACTGAAGATAGGAAACACTGTCACCATTGATAAATCCACCATAATTGAACATTTCAATAAGCATTTTTCTACTGCAGGCCATGCTTTCCACCTGGCTACTCCTACCCCTGTCAACAGCACTGCACCCCCAACAGCAACTCGCCCAAGCCTTCCCCATTTCTCCTTCTCCCAAATCCATTCAGCTGATGTTCTGAAAGAGCTGCAAAATCTGGACCCCTACAAATCAGCCGGGCTAGACAATCTGGACCCTTTCTTTCTAAAATTATCTGCCGAAATTGTTGCCACCCCTATTACTAGCCTGTTCAACCTCTCTTTTGTGTCGTCTGAGATTCCCAAAGATTGGAAAGCAGCTGTGGTCATCCCCCTCTTCAAAAGGGGGGACACTCTTGACCCAAACTGCTACAGACCTATATCTATCCTATCATGCCTTTCTAAGGTCTTCGAAAGCCAAGTCAACAAACAGATTACCGACCATTTCGAATCTCACCATACCTTCTCTGCTATGCAATCTGGTTTCAGAGCAGGTCATGGGTGCACCTCAGCCACGCTCAAGGTCCTAAACGATATCTTAACCGCCATCGATAAGAAACATTACTGTGCATCCGTATTAATTGATCTGGCCAAGGCTTTCGACTGTCAATCACCACATCCTCATCGGCAGACTCAACAGCCTTGGTTTCTCAAATGATTGCCTCGCCTGGTTCACCAACTACTTCTCTGATAGAGTTCAATGTGTCAAATCGGAGGGTCTGTTGTCCGGACCTCTGGCAGTTGCTCTTAAATACAAGTAAAACTAAATGCATGCTCTTCAACCGATCGCTACCTGCACCTACCCGCCTGTCCAACATCACTACTCTGGACGGCTCTGACTTAGAATACGTGGACAACTACAAATACTTAGGTGTCTGGTTAGACTGTAAACTCTCCTTCCAGACCCATATCAAACATCTCCAATCCAAAGTTAAATCTAGAATTGGCTTCCTATTTCGCAACAAAGCATCCTTCACTCATGCTGCCAAACATACCCTTGTAAAACTGACCATCCTACCAATCCTCGACTTTGGCGATGTCATTTACAAAATAGCCTCCAATACCCTACTCAACAAATTGGATGCAGTCTATCACAGTGCAATCCGTTTTGTCACCAAAGCCCCATATACTACCCACCATTGCGACCTGTACGCTCTCGTTGGCTGGCCCTCGCTTCATACTCGTCGCCAAACCCACTGGCTCCATGTCATCTACAAGACCCTGCTAGGTAAAGTCCCCCCTTATCTCAGCTCGCTGGTCACCATAGCATCTCCCACCTGTAGCACACGCTCCAGCAGGTATATCTCTCTAGTCACCCCCAAAACCAATTCTTTCTTTGGCCGCCTCTCTTTCCAGTTCTCTGCTGCCAATGACTGGAACGAACTACAAAAATCTCTGAAACTGGAAACACTTATCTCCCTCACTAGCTTTAAGCACCAACTGTCAGAGCAGCTCACAGATTACTGCACCTGTACATAGCCCACCTATAATTTAGCCCAAACAACTACCTCTTTCCCAACTGTATTTAATTTATTTATTTATTTTGCTCCTTTGCACCCCATTATTTTTATTTCTACTTTGCACATTCTTCCATTGCAAAACTACCATTCCAGTGTTTTACTTGCTATATTGTATTTACCTTGCCACCATGGCCTTTTTTGCCTTTACCTCCCTTCTCACCTCATTTGCTCACATTGTATATAGACTTGTTTATACTGTATTATTGACTGTATGTTTGTTTTACTCCATGTGTAACTCTGTGTCGTTGTATCTGTCGAACTGCTTTGCTTTATCTTGGCCAGGTCACTGTTGTAAATGAGAACTTGTTCTCAACTTGCCTACCTGGTTAAATAAAGGTAAAATAAATAAAATAAATAAATAAAATGTAATGGACTTGTAATAGACATGCAATAGACATGTAATTGACATATAATAGACATGTAATTGACATGTGATGGACATATAGTAATGGACACATATAGAATCATAAATTAAACTCAGAAAAAAGAAACTTTCCTTTTTCAGGACCCTGTCTTTCAGAGATAATTCATTGTGAAGAGTATAAACTGTTTCCCATGCTTGTGGAACGGTTGTTAAGACACTAACTGCTTACAGACGGTAGGCAAATAAGTTCACAGTTATGAAAAGGAGGCAGGAGGACTACAGATGTGGCCAAAGCAATAAATTGCAATGTCCATACTGTGAGACGCTTAAGACAGCGCTACAGGGATACAGGATGGACAACTGATCGTCCTCGCAGTGGCAGACCACGTGTAACAACATCTGCACAGTATCGGTACATCCGAACATCACACCTGTGGGACAGGTACAGGATGGCAACAACAACTGCCCGAGTTACACCAGGAACGCACAATCCCTCCATCAGTGCTCAGACTGTCCGCAATAGACTGGACTGAGGGCTTGTAGGCCTGTTGTAAGGCAGGTCTTCACCAGACATCACCGGCAACAACATCATCTATGGGCACAAACCCACCGTCGCTGGACCAGACAGGACTGGAAAAAAGTGCTCTTCACTGACGAGTCGCGGTTTTGTGTCAACAGGGGTGATGGTCGGATTTGTGTTTATCATTGAAGGAATGAGCCTGAACTCTGGAGCAGCATCGATTTGGAGGTGGAGGGTCCATCATTGTCTACGGCGGTGTGTCACAGCATCATCGGACTGAGCATGTTGTCATTGCAGGCAATCTCAACGCTGTGCATTACAGTGAA
Organism: Oncorhynchus mykiss; assembly: GCF_057628025.1. Lineage (NCBI taxonomy): Eukaryota > Metazoa > Chordata > Actinopteri > Salmoniformes > Salmonidae > Oncorhynchus > Oncorhynchus mykiss. The sequence continues at coordinate 8,007,077 of NC_143036.1, read as the reverse complement.
GATATCCTCCTCCCTCATGTGGTACCCTTCCTGCAGGCTCATCCTGACATGACCCTCCAGCATGACAATGCCACCAGCCATACTGCTCGTTCTGTGCGTGATTTCCTGCAAGACAGGAATGTCAGTGTTCTGTCATGGCCTGTGAAGAGCCCGGATCTCAGTCACATTGAGCACGTCTGGGAGGGTGAGGTCTAGGGCTATTCCCCCCAGAAATGTCTGGTAACTTGCAGGTGCCTTGGTGGAAGAGTGGGGTAACATCTCACAGCAAGAACTGGCAAATCTGGTGGAGTCCATGAGGAGGAGATGCACTGCAGTACTTACTGTTGCTGGTGGCCACACCAGATACTGACTGTTACTTTTGATTTTGACCCCCCCCCCCCCCCCTTTGTTTAGAGACACATTATTCAATTTCTGTTAGTCACATGTCTGTGGAACCTGTTCAGTTTATGTCTCAGTTGTTGAATCTTGTTAAATTCATACAAATATTTACGCATGTGAAGTTTGCTGAAAGTAAACGCAGTTGACAGTGAGAGGACATAATTTTTTTGCTGAGTTTATGATTATTTTGTTGATGATAAAGAATGAAAATACCTAAAACCCTTTGTCTTCACCTAAGTATAAACTGTCTCCTGATTACATTATGTTAGTAGGTCCAGATAAAGCATCTTCACCTGGTGAAATGAGGAGAAGCACAGACATACAGCAGATATTCTTGAAGCAGAGACTCTTGAATCAGAGAGTCTTGAAGAAGACACTCTTGAATCAGAGAGTCTTGAAGTAGATTGTCTTGAATCAGATGATTTTGAAGGAGATAGTCTTGAATCAGATAGTCTTGAAGTAGATTGTCTTGAATCAGAGAGTCTAGAAGTAGATTGTCTTGAATCAGAGAGTCTTGAAGCAGACACTCTTGAATCAGAGAGTCTTGAAGTAGATTGTCTTGAATCAGATGATTTTGAAGGAGATAGTCTTGAATCGGGACTTGTTGGTTTCCACGAAGCCTGCATTGGCCGTTAGTACACAGGAGACACTCAGTTATTGAACTGGGATTGATCTGAAAAAGGGGGAAAGGCTAGTGATTTATATATCAAATCAAATTGTATTTGTCAGATGTGCTGAAATCAACATGTGAAGACTTTACCATAAAATGCTTACTTACGATCCCTTTCCCACAAAAAGTGCAAAAAATTTGCGAAGCATTGGAACACCTTCACTGCTCGACTGACGTACAGATACTTTAGGGGTACAGAGATTAGTTAGTCATGCAAAAAATATTTTAAACACTACTATTGCACACAGAGTGAGTCAATGAAACGTATTGTGATAGTTGTTAAGGACATTTTTACTCCTAAACTTATTTAGGGGTTAAATCTCTCTGATTTGGTCCTGCCGTACATACCTACACGTACGCTGCGGTCACAAGACGCAGGCCTCCTAATTGTCCCTAGAATTTCTAAGCAAACAGCTGGAGGCAGGGCTTTCTCCTATAGAGCTCCATTTTTATGGAACGGTCTGCCTACCCATGTCAGAGACGCAAACTCGGTCTCAACCTTTGAGTCTTTACTGAAGACTCATCGCTTCAGTGGGTCATATGATTGAGTGTAGTCTGGCCCAGGAGTGGGAAGGTGAACGGAAAGGCTCTGGAGCAACGAACCGCCCTTGCTGTCTCTGCCTGGCCGGTTTCCCTCTTTCCACTGGGATTCTCTGCCTCTAACCCTATTACAGGGGCTGAGTCACTGGCTTACTGGGGCTCTCTCATGCCGTCCCTGGAAGGGGTGCGCCACCTGAATGGTTTGATTCACTGATGTGGTCATCCTGTCTGGGTTGGCGCCCCCCCCCCTTGGGTTGTGCCATGGCGGAGATCTTTGTGTGCTATACTCAGCCTTGTCTCAGGATGGTAAGTTGGTGGTTGAAGATATCCCTCTAGTGGTGTGGGGGCTGTGCTTTGGCAAAGTGGGTGGGGTTATATCCTTCCTGTTTGGCCCTGTCCGGGGGAGTCCTCGGATGGGGCCACAGTGTCTCCTGACCACTCCTGTCTCAGCCTTCAGTATTTATGCTGCAGTATGTGTCGGGGGGCTAGGGTCAGTTTGTTATATCTGGAGTACTTCTCCTGTCCTATTCGGTGTCCTGTGTGAATCTAAGTCTGTTATAATCTCCACCCGGCACAGCCAGAAGAGGACTGGCCACCCCATATAGCCTGGTTCCTCTCTAGGTTTCTTCCTAGGTTTTGGCCTTTCTAGGGAGTTTTTCCTAGCCACCGTGCTTGTACACCAGCATTGCTTGCTGTTTGGGGTTTTAGGCTGGGTTTCTGTACAGCACTTTGAGATATCAGCTGATGTACGAAGGGCTTTATAAATAAATACAATTAAATACATTTGATTTGATTTGAAATACTTAGTGTCTCACGACATTTCAGCTTTTAATTTGTAATTAATTTCTAAACATAATTCCAATTTGACAGTATGGGGTATGGTGTGTAGAACAGTGACGCACATTCTCAATTTAATAAATGCTCAATTTAGGCTGTAGTGCAACAAAACTGTGGAAATAGATAAATATAAGATAGATAAAATAGATAAATAAGATTAAAAAAAGAAAATAAGTGGTTGTTATATTGTGTGTGGGGTTATGTCTGTGAGGCTACACCACAGCCAGTATATATTCTGCCAGAGTCTATTCAGAGAAAAAAGCCATTTTCCATTTCCTTCCAAATGTGCCTTGATTTGCCATCTGCATTGTTGAGAGCCTTCTGAAAACCCTCCTCAAAGCGCTGGTTTCACAGCGCTGGGGATAGCTAGAGAGATGACATGTGAAGGGCTTCCCTGTGAATGAGAAGAGATTCAGACCACACAGCACTGTGACAACCAACCCATGGGATAACCATCCCAGGGCTCCCCTAGATTTCCATAGCCCTATTATGTTTGTAATGATAGTGGTAGTTTGGTCATTAAAGTGGTTATAAAGACACCTAATCCAGTATATGAAAGTAAAACATACGTATGAATATTAACAGTCTTAAGGACAGCAGTGTAAATTCAAGATGGCAGCCTAAGATCATCACGCTCTGCAGCACCTACATGAATTCTCAGAAATCCCCAGAAAACTTGCAAAAGGTGGTTTGTGACGAATTGATTGGTTTCTATTGCGAAGCGCAAAGGTTTTCAGGTTCCTTATTACTTGGCTAAATCCTTATCAGGTGTTCTGGTTAGAATGAGCCGCTCTGAGGATTTTAATTAGCATGACTTTAAAAAGAAAGAGGATTCTGCCATCTGTCTACCATAACAAGAATTCCTCCCTAATTAAAACCTAGGAAGCCCATTAGAACCTAATACCTGCTCTGCTAGACTGTTAGAAAGATATACTTGTCCTATGGCATGTACTATATATGCCTTCATAAATTAATATAATATAGTTGAAGGGTATAATCATATCAATGGGACGGAATGGAATGGGTGGTTGAATACATTGACTCCATTGATTTCATAACCAGGAGAGTTTATTGGGCTATTTTCACACCTGAAAGATGCATATTGATAGCTTGTGCCAAGCTAAGTGACTCACACAATAGTAGGCGTTGCCTTTCTAACAAGGCTACAATTGTCACGCCCTGACCTTAGAGAGGCTTTTTTATGTCTCTATATGGTTTGGTCAGGGTGTGATTTGGGTGGGCATTCTATGTGTTGTATTTCTTTGTGTTTGGCCGAGTGTGGTTCCCAAACAGAGGCAGCTGTCTATCGTTGTCTCTGATTGGGAATCATACTTAGGCAGCCTTTTTCCCCACCTATGTTGTGGGATCTTGTCCTTGTATTGTTGCTGTTGAGCCCTACAAGGCTGTATGTTTCGGTTTCACTTTGTTAATTTGTTGCTGGTTCTCCTTGAAATAAATATGATGACCACAAATTACACTGCGCCTTGGTCTCCTTCAAACAACGTACGTCACAACAATCCAGGTGTTAGCAGGTCACGCTTTCTCTATTGAGCACAGGAGCTAGCTAGCTTCCCTATCTATTATACTGACTTTAATGGACTGTTGTAGAAAATCATATGAAAACCGTTCTGCTTGAGAAGGTAATTTGTTCAAAATGAATTTGTCACAGTGGGTCAGGATATTGTTCTGTGTGCTGTCAAGATGAGGGGAGAACGGGTCAGTCGCTGCCCGAGCTTTGATAGCACTAACACTAGCATTCACAACTGAACTCAATATCATGCTTTTTCTCCCACCATCTGGTGTGATAAAATCAAGGAGAATAAATCAGATCGTTAAGTTATATTGCTGATAAAAATGAAATCCTTACACGTTCACAGTAGATTCATATTTTCCACATTGAGTTGAACCTCGAAATGGAATCGTTCATCAACTAGAATGGGTGGGGTCAACGGGGTCAATTTGTTCCAAGGCACTTAGTACGGAATAGCCATTTAGAACCGACCGTCATCATGGTTGTATCTTGACCTCTCTTTTGTTGTTTCAGTCATCACGCGTGCGCCCGTACACACACACACACGCAAACACACACAGAGAAACACACGCGCGCACGCACGTACGTACGGACATCACACCATAATATAGAATCTCTCTACCACACGCGGGAAAAGCCCTCAAGGCACAGGTTTCATTCGAGCACATTCTTTACCTTTAAATTGCTTCTAAATTGCATTGGGACCCATCACATCAATATCACTATCTTTGGTAACAGAAAGACTCAACATCTGGGTTTGTGTCCGGTGTGTGTGTTTGCGCCTACGTCTGTGTGGTGTGTGTGTGTGCATTCGTGTGTGTTTTAAGCCATTGATGTTTGCAAATAGAGTTACTTGGATGTGGGGTAAGGACACCAGGCAGGGTACACCAATACATGGGTAATGCGATCAGTGAAAGCAAGCTTGGTTGAACGAGAGCAGATATTGCCAATCAAAACGTGTTTCCGTTTAATCCCTGTTGATTGAACAATGTTGTTCCAGACCTGAGGTTTTCTGGCTAATGCCTGATGTTAAGGTCACCCTGTGACCTTAATGGAGTGCATATGGAGGCAGGTACAAACAGGTGCACGGCAACTCTTCCTCAGGTGGCCTCAATGCGAGAAAGACAGAAATAATCAACCACCGAACATCCTCTCTACATGGAGTCAAACTCAGTCTAATGGAACTCCAATGGAAACTACAGCCAGGTCAGGACACATCTCTTTAATGGCCTAAACTCACCAACACCCAGTGTACAGTACGAGGCGAGTGTGATTTATTTTAGAATGCATTGTTCTAAAATATAACGACCCAATTGAAGCCGGGTAGGTGGGATGTTTGTTTTGATGCCTCGCTCAAGCAGAACTGGTCTCAAGTTAAAAAAAAAATGTTTTAATCTCTGGCGCTCTAGTCACTAAAAAAAATACATGTTTTTTTGTCATTATCCACTTTTTTGTTAATCATTTGAATTGGAAGAGGTAGCTAAGGGTTGGGGGTTCAAACACACATTAGACCAATTCGTCCACTTATGGAAACAACATTGATGATTGGAGATGTGGACCATCCTGCTAGCATACAGTAACAGCTCTGGTTCCACCCGCCTTGCTCTGCCCTGCCATCTTCTGTTAAGTTTTTTTGATTAAAACCTGATCATATAATCTATGATCCCCGCAGCGTGGCTTATGTAACGTCAGAAAGATTGGACAATTACTACTAGATGTAACTCAGAATGTACAGTGCCTTGCAAAACTATTCATCCCCCTTGGCTATTTCCTATTTTGTTGCATTACAACCTGTCATCTAAATGGATTTTTATGTGGATTCCATGTAATGGACATACAAAAAATAGTCCAAATTGGAAAAAGTGAAATGAAAAAAATGACTTGTTTTAAACCATAAAAAATTGAAAAGTGGTGTGTGCATGTGTATTCACCCCATTTGCTATGATGCCCCTAAATAAGATCTGGTGCAACCAATTACCTTCAGAAGTCTCAGAATAAATAAATAAAGTACACCTGTTTGCAATCTAAGTGTCACATGATCTGTCACATGATCTCGGTACATATACACCCGTTCAGAAAGACCCCAGAGTCTGCAACACCACTAAACAAGGGGCACCACCAAGCAAGCAACACCATGAAGACCAAGAAGCTCTCCAAACAGTTCAGAGACAAAGTTGTGGAGAAGTACATTTCAAGGTATGTTTATAAGAAGATATCCGAATCTTTGAACATCCCACGGAGCACCATTAAATCCATTATAAAACAAAATGGAAAGAATATGGCACCACAACAAACCTGCCAAGAGACGGCCGCCCACCAAAACTCAGAGCTGATATTGGAGTATCTGTCCATATGACCACTTTAAGCCGTACACTCCACCGAGCTAGGCTTTATGGAAGAGTGGCCAGAAAAAAGCTATTTCTTAAAAACACTTTTGGTGTTCGCCAAAAGGCATGTGGGAGACTCCCCAAATATATGGAAGAAGGTACTCTGGTCAGATGAGACAAAAATTGAGCTTTTTGGCCATCAAGGAAAACGCTACGTCTGGCACAAACCCAACACCTCTCATCACCCCGAGAACACCATCATGTTTTTCATCAGCAGGGACTGGGAAACTGGTCAGAATTGAAGGAATGATGGATGGCGGGAAATTGGGAAATTCTTGAGGGAAACCTGTTTCAGTCTTCCAGAGATTTGAGACTGGGACGGAGGTTCACCTTCCAGCAGGACAATGACCCTAAGCATACTGCTAAAGCAACACTCAAGTTGTTTAAGGGGAAATATTTAAATGTATTGGAATGGCCTAGTCAAAGCCCAGACCTCAATCCAATTGGGAGTCTGTGGTACGACTTATAGATTGCTGTACACCAGCGGAACCCATCCAACTTGAAGGAGCTGGAGCAGTTTTGCCTTGAAGTATGGGCAAAAATCCCAGTGGCTAGATGTGCCAAGCTTATAGAGACAAACCCCAAGATCCTTGCAGTTGTAATTGCTGCAAAAGGTGGCTCTACAAAGTATTGCATTTTTGGGAGTGAATAGTTATGCACGTTCAAATTTTCTGTTTTTTTGTCTTATTTCTTGTTTGTTTCACAATAAAAATATATAGTTAACGACTCCCTGTGGACGCAGAGAAGGAACTGACATTCTGAAGCAGAGCAGAGCTATCTACACTCCAGGTGACAACCACCAGGCATCTTGCTACACTCCAGGCCACAACCACCAGGCTTCTAGCTATACTACAGGCCACAACCACAAGGTTTCTAGGTAAACTACAGGCCACAACCACCAGGCATCTAGCTACACTCCAGGCGACAACCACCAGGCATCTAGCTACACTCCAGGCCACAACCACAAGGTTTCTAGGTAAACTACATGCCACAACCACAAGGTTTCTAGGTAAACTACAGGCCACAACCACAAGGTTTCTAGGTAAACTACAGGCCATAACCACCAGGCTTCTAGCTACACTACAGGCCACAACCACAAGGTTTCTAGCTACACTCCAGGCCACACCATCAGGTTTCTAGCTACACTACAGGCCACACCATCATGTTTCTAGCTACACTACAGGCCACAACTACCAGATTTTATGGGGAAGTAGCAAGTGGGCACACACGTAAGCATGCACGCACACACACACGCGCACACACACAGAGACACACACAAACACACTCACCCACGCACGGACCCACGCCAAGACACACACACGCCCGAGACACACACACACACGCCCGAGACACACACACACACGCCCGAGACACACACACACACACGCCCGAGACACACACACACACACACATGCAAGAGACACACACACACACATGCCCGAGACACATAAAAAACATACAATAATTTTTTCCTGGCATGTTCTGCTATTTAGCCTGCCTTTGTGGTGACATTGATCAGAGTGAATATTCTTTCCCAGTTGCATGTTGGTTAAAGCTGTGATGATAGGAGAACAGCGGCAGGGATATAGAGGTTCATATTGCCCCTGGAGATTACAGCGTCCAACCCCTGCTGAGCCATACTTAAAACTGTGGAACAGCACACCTGCATGCTGAGATATCCCCCCCCCCCAACACACACACACACAAACACACACACACACACACACACACACACACACACACACACACACACACACACACACACACACACACACCCCTAAACACGGAGGTACCACTCCCCCCCCCCACAAACACACACACACACGCACTCCCCTGCACACGGAGGTAGCACCCCCCACACACACTGCCATACCTTTTGAACCTTGCCAGGCTCAGAATTAATTAAATATATCTATCCCCCTGTCTGTGAATGTAGTATATCTACCCTCTTTGTCTGTGAATGTAGTATGTCCACCCCCTTTTTTTTCTGTGAAGGTAATGTGTCCACCTCCTTTGTCTGTGAAGGTAATGTGTCCACCCCCTTTGTCTGTGAAGGTAATATGTCCACCCCCTTTGTCTGTGAATGTGGTAGGCCGAGATAGATAGAGATAGCGATGACATAGAGAGATAGAGATAAAGAGAGAGAGACATACAGAGATAGAGATAGAGAGATAGAGATAGCAATAAAGAGAGAGGTAGAGATATAGAGATAGCGATAAATAGAGAGGTAGAGATATATAGAGAGAGAGATTGCGATAAAGAGAGAGGTAGAGATAGAGAGAGAGATAGATATAACGATAAAGAGAGAGATAGAGATAGCGATAAAGAGAGAGATAGATATAGCGATGAGAGCGAGAGAGAAAGAGAGAGAGACAGATATAGTGATAACGAGAGAGATAGCGATAAAGAGCGAGATAGAGATAGCGATGAGAGCGAGAGAGAGAGGGAGAGAGAGAGATAGATATAGTGATAAAGAGAGAGATAGCGATGAGAGAGAGAGAGAGATGGCGATAAAGAGAGAGATAGAGATGAGAGGGAGAGATAGAGAGATAGCAATAAAGAGAGAGATAGAGATAGCGATGAGAGCGAGAGAGAGAGAGAGAGAGATGGATATAGTGATAAAGAGAGAGATAGTGATGAGAGAGAGAGATGGCAATAAAGAGAGAGATAGAGATAGCGATGAGAGAGAGATAGAGAAAGAGAGCTTTAGGGGAAAACTTCCAACCTGCTGCACAAGGGTTTTATTTTCCATTCTGTCAGGTCATACACCACTGTCTGATAGGGTAATATGATTGGTAGGAGTCTGGAGGATGTTCATTGACCTCTCAAAATAATGAATGTAGACATCCCTCCTTAGAACACAGAAGAATCCTATTTTTTATCCTCTTTTGGGATTGGTAACACTGTAATTTACCTACATTTTGAAGGTGTCCCGTTTCTTGGATCTACACTCTCATCACCATTATGTAAAGTGTTACTGTATGAATTGTGTTGTAAGAAAATCTGTTGTTGAGGGAAACCCTGCTAATCAGGAAAGCAGATGAGGAAAGGAAGTATCCCCCAAACTTGAACAGCATTATATTCTACTTCCGGAATTCTTGTTGATTTATGTTGATTTAACCTTTATGTTACTAGGCAAGTCAATTAAGGACAAATTCTTATTTACAATGACGCCCTAGGAACAGTGGGTTAACTGCCTGTTCGGGGGCAGAACTACAGATTTGTACCCTTGTCAGCTCGGGGATTTGAACTTGCAACCCTTCGGTTGCTAGTCCACCGCTCTAACCCCGGCCAAACGCGGACTACGCCGCTCTGTGGGACTCCCAATCACAAACAGCTGTGATACAGCCTGGAATCGAACCAGGGTCTGTAGTGACGCTTCTAGTACTGAGAAGCAGTGCCTTGGACCGCTGTGCCACATCCATCACATTAAGAAATGCAGTTTCCTGTCCAGCCCTGGTATCTCCCATACGGTAGCGGGAAGGCACATTTTTATGTTGGACTGATCAACAACAACTTCAAAGGGCCTCTCTCTCTCTTCTCACTCTGGACTTTGATGAGCCACTTCCTCTTCCTGTTGGATCAATAATGTCCTGGCCTCTGCCTCGTCAAAGGAGGGGTGGACCAGAAGATGTTGTTGATCAGTCCACCCCGATCCGACACAGTCTTCCTGACTATTCAGGACGGTGGACGAGGAGGCACTGGACAGTGGTACCTCGGAGGGCTAACAGCAGAGTTGGATAGGCCAGATAATGAGGACATGGTCATATAGGGACCCAATAGGATAGTTAGTGAGTACACTGCACTTTAATTATTTTTGTTTTCCTACATATCTGCAGCAGGCTGCGTAGCTCTGGGACTGAATGACATCGGAGATACGTCTCATCAAGTACAGAGATGTTGATTACTAACAAATCCTAGTTTTTACTCTACTTTCCCTTTCTTCTACAGGTATTTGTTTTTAACTCTCGTCTGTGTTATGTACAGTGTCATTTATTCCTCTTGTCTGTATTTATATATGTTTTAACTCTGGTCCACCCCTCCTTTGACGAGGCAGAGGCCAGGACATTATTGATCCAACAGGAAGAGGAAGTGGCTCATCAAAGTCCAGAGTGAGAAGAGAGAGAGAGGCCCTTTGAAGTTGTTGTTGATGATCAGTCCAAAATAAAATGTGTGCTTGTGTCTGAGTGTTCCTCATTGTGTCTTCACATGCATTCCCAGTGGGAGGCTTATCATTCAACTAATCAAATTGCCATTTAATAAAAATCATGATTGGAATATGTATATTCTACATACATCATGTTTTCAAACACATGATGGATAAATGTTGTATGTGTGGGTTTATGTCTGTCAGGCTACAAAACAACCAGTATATTTTCTGCCAATTTCTATTTGGGGAAAAAAAATCAATTTGCCATTTCCATCCAAATGTGCCTTGATTTGCCATCTGTGCGGGTGATGGACTCTGTTAAGAGCCTTCTGAAAATCTTCCTCAAAGCGCTGGTTTCAGGGATGGGGACAGATATAGAGATGGCATGTGGAGGGCAGGACATTATTGATCCAACAGGAAGAGGAAGTGGCTCATCAAAGTCCTGAGTGAGAAGAGAGAGAGAGAGAGGCCCTTTGAAGATGTTGTTGATCAGTCCACCCCGATCCGACCCAAGACGCAAGGCGGTACTCCAGAAAAGATACAGGGAAACAGTTCCAATAGTCTTCCTGACTATTCAGGACGGTGGACGAGGAGGCACTGGACAGTGGTACCTTGGAGGGCTAACAGCAGAGTTGGATAGGCCAGATAATGAGGACATGGTCATAGGATAGTTAGTGAGTATACTGCACTTTAATTATTCAGGAGAAAACATAAGATATTCAGTTAGCAAGCTTATAGCATTTTGCTCCATTGGAAGGTATCGGTAATCTTTACCTACAAGAGTGATACTATTCTACTTATTAGAGTGATACTAGTCTTGACCTATTAGAGTGATACTAGTCTACCTATTAGAGTGATACTAGTCTACCTATTAGAGTGATACTAGTCTACCTGTTTGAGTTATACTAGTATACCTATTAGAGTGATACTAGTCTACCTATTAGAGTGATACTAGTCTACCTATTAGAGTGATACTAGTCTACCTATTAGAGTGATACTAGTCTACCTATTAGAGTGATACTAGTCTACCTATTAGAGTGATACTAGTCTTCACCTATTAGAGTGATACTGGTCTTGACCCATTAGAGTGATAATAGTCTTGACCTATTAGAGTGATACTGGTCTACCCATTAGAGTGATACTATTCTACCTATTAGAGTGACACTAGTCTACATATTGTAGTGATACCAGTCTTTACCTATTCGAGTGATACTAGTATTTACCTATCAGAGTGATACTGGTCTACCTATTAGAGTGATACTAGTCTACCTATTAGAATGATACCAGTCTTGACCTATTATAGTGATACCAGTCTTTACCTATTTGAGTGATACTAGTCTTTACCTATTAGAGTGATACTAGTCTACCTATTAGAGTGATACTAGTCTACCTATTAGAGTGATACTAGTCTACCTATTGGAGTGATACTAGTCTACCTATTAGAGTGATACTAGTCTACCTATTAGAGTGATACCAGTCTACCTATTAGAGTGATACTAGTTTACCCATTAGAGTGATACTAGTCTACCTATTAGAGTGATACTAGTCTACCTATTAGAGTGATACTAGTCTACCTATTAGAGTGATACTAGTCTTCCTATTAGAGTGATACTAGTCTACCTATTAGAGTGATACTAGTCTACCTATTAGAGTGATACTAGTCTTCACCTATTAGAGTGATACCAGTCTTTACCTATTCGAGTGATACTAGTCTTTACCTATTAGAGTGATACTAGTCTACCTGTTAGAATGATACCAGTCTTGACCTATTATAGTGATACCAGTCTTTACCTATTCGAGTGATACTAGTCTTTACCTATTAGAGTGATACTGGTCTACCTATTAGAGTGATACTAGTCTACCTATTAGAGTGATACTAGTCTTCACCTATTAGAGTGATACTAGTCTTGACCCATTAGAGTGATACTAGTCTTGACCTATTAGAGTGATACTGGTCTACCTATTAGAGTGATACTATTCTACCTATTAGAGTGACACTAGTCTACATATTGTAGTGATACCAGTCTTTACCTATTCGAGTGATACTAGTATTTACCTATCAGAGTGATACTGGTCTACCTATTAGAGTGATACTAGTCTACCTATTAGAATGATACCAATCTTGACCTATTATAGTGATACCAGTCTTTACCTATTCGAGTGATACTAGTCTTTACCTATTAGAGTCATACTAGTCTACCTATTAGAGTGATACTAGTCTACCTATTAGAGTGATACTAGTCTACCTATTAGAGTGACACTAGTCTACCTATTAGAGTGATACTAGTCTACCTATTAGAGTGATACTAGTCTACCTATTAGAGTGATACTAGTCTACCTCCTCTCCTTCCAGACCCATATCAAACATCTCCAATCGAAAATCAAATCAAGAGTCGGCTTTCTATTCCGCAACAAAGCCTCCTTCACTCACGCCGCCAAACTTACCCTAGTAAAACTGACTATCCTACCGATCCTCGACTTCGGCGACGTCATCTACAAAATTGCTTCCAACACTCTACTCAGCAAACTGGATGCAGTTTATCACAGTGCCATCCGTTTTGTCACTAAAGCACCTTATACCACCCACCACTGCGACTTGTATGCTCTAGTCGGCTGGCCCTCGCTACATATTCGTCGCCAGACCCACTGGCTCCAGGTCATCTACAAGTCCATGCTAGGTAAAGCTCCGCCTTATCTCAGTTCACTGGTTACGATGGCAACACCCATCCGTAGCACGCGCTCCAGCAGGTGTATCTCACTGATCATCCCTAAAGCCAACACCTCATTTGGCCGCCTTTCGTTCCAGTTCTCTGCTGCCTGTGACTGGAACGAATTGCAAAAATCGCTGAAGTTGGAGACTTTTATCTCCCTCACCAACTTCAAACATCTGCTATCTGAGCAGCTAACCGATCGCTGCAGCTGTACATAGTCTATTGGTAAATAGCCCACCCATTTTCACCTACCTCATCCCCATACTGTTTTTATTTATTTATTTTTATTTTTCTGCTCTTTTGCACACCAATATCTCTACCTGTACATAACCATCTGATCATTTATCACTCCAGTGTTAATCTGCATAATTGTAATTATTTGCCTACCTCATGCCTTTTGCACACAATGTATATATAGACTCCCCTTTTTTTCTACTGTGTTATTGACCTGTTAATTGTTTACTCCATGTGTAACTCTGTGTTGTCTGTTCACACTGCTATGCTTTATCTTGGCCAGGTCGCAGTTGCAAATGAGAACTTGTTCTCAACTAGCCTACCTGGTTAAATAGGTGAAAGGTGAAATAAAAATTTTAAAAAAATACCTATTAGAGTGATACTAGTCTACCTATTAGAGTGATACTAGTCTACCTATTAGAGTGATACTAGTCTACCTATTAGAGTGATACTAGTCTTCACCTATTAGAGTGATACCAGTCTTTACCTATTCGAGTGATACTAGTCTTTACCTATTAGAGTGATACTAGTCTACCTATTAGAATGATACCAGTCTTGACCTATTATAGTGATACCAGTCTTTACCTATTCGAGTGATACTAGTCTTTACCTATTAGAGTGATACTAGTCTACCTATTAGAGTGATACTAGTCTACCTATTAGAGTGATACTAGTCTACCTATTCGAGTGATACTAGTCTTTACCTATTAGAGTGATGCTAGTCTACCTATTAGAGTGATACTAGTCTTTCCTCATTAGAGTGATACTAGTCTACCTATTAGAGTGATACTCGTCTTCACCTATTCGAGTGATACTAGTCTTCACCTATTAGAGTGATACTAGTCTTTACCTATTAGAGCGATACTAGTCTACCTATTAGAGTGATACTAGTCTACCTGTTTGAGTTATACTAGTATACCTATTAGAGTGATACTAGTCTTTGCCTATTAGTGATACTAGTCTACCTATTAGAGTGATACTAGTATACCTATTAGAGTGATACTAGTCTACCTATTGGAGTGATACTAGTCTACCTATTAGAGTGATACTAGTCTACCTATTAGAGTGATGCTAGTCTTCCTATTAGAGTGATACTAGTCTACCTATTAGAGTGATACTAGTCTACCTATTAGAGTGATACTAGTCTTCCTATTAGAGTGATACTAGTCTACCTATTAGAGTGATACTAGTCTACCTATTAGAGTGATACTAGTCTACCTATTAGAGTGATACTAGTCTTCACCTATTAGAGTGATACAAGTCTTTACCTATTCGAGTGATACTAGTCTTTACCTATTAGAGTGATACTAGTCTACCTATTAGAATGATACCAGTCTTTACCTATTCGAGTGATACTAGTCTTTACCTATTAGAGTGATACTAGTCTACCTATTAGAATGATACCAGTCTTGACCTATTATAGTGATACCAGTCTTTACCTATTCGAGTGATACTAGTCTTTACCTATTAGAGTGATACTAGTCTACCTATTAGAGTGATACTAGTCTACCTATTAGAGAGATACTAGTCTACCTATTAGAGTGATACTAGTCTACCTATTGGAGTGATACTAGTCTACCTATTGGAGTGATACTAGTCTACCTATTAGAGTGATACTAGTCTACCTATTAGAGTGATGCTAGTCTTCCTATTAGAGTGATACTAGTCTACCTATTAGAGTGATACTAGTCTACCTATTAGAGTGATACTAGTCTTTCCTTATTAGAGTGATACTAGTCTTCACCTATTCGAGTGATACTAGTCTTCACCTATTAGAGTGATACTAGTCTTTACCTATTAGAGCGATACTAGTCTACCTATTAGAGTGATACTAGTCTACCTGTTTGAGTTATACTAGTATACCTATTAGAGTGATACTAGTCTACCTATTGGAGTGATACTAGTCTACCTATTAGAGTGATACTAGTCTACCTATTAGAGTGATACTAGTCTTCCTATTAGAGTGATACTAGTCTACCTATTAGAGTGATACTAGTCTTTCTATTAGAGTGATACTAGTCTTCCTATTAGAGTGATACTAGTCTACCTATTAGAGTGATACCAGTCTTTACCTATTAGAGTGATACTAGTCTACCTATTAGAGTGATACTAGTTTACCCATTAGAGTGATACTAGTCTACCTATTAGAGTGATACTAGTCTACCTATTAGAGTGATACTAGTCTACCCATTAGAGTGATACTAGTCTACCTATTAGAGTGATACCAGTTTACCTATTAGAGTGATACTAGTCTACCTATTAGAGTGATACCAGTCTACCTATTAGAGTGATCCTTTTACAGTTAATGTTTCACTGAGCGTCATCTCATGCATTCTTGGTTTATTTAGTTGAGATGAATGTACTCTGTGTTGTCTGTTTTGTTTTCCTACATACAGTGCTTTGTGAAAGTATTCGGCCCCCTTGAACTTTGCGACCTTTTGCCACATTTCAGGCTTCAAACATAAATATATAAAACTGTATTTTTTTGTGAAGAATCAATAACAAGTGGGACACAATCATGAAGTGGAACGACATTTATTGGATATTTCAAACTTTTTTAACAAATCAAAAACTGAAAAACAGGGCGTGCAAAATTATTCAGCCCTCTTACATTAATACTTTGTAGCGCCACCTTTTGCTGCGATTACAGCTGTAAGTCGCTTGGGGTATGTCTCTATCAGTTTTGCACATCGAGAGACTGACATTTTTTCCCATTCCTCCTTGCAAAACAGCTCGAGCTCAGTGAGGTTGGATGGAGAGCATTTGTGAACAGCAGTTTTCAGTTCTTTCCACAGATTCTCGATTGGATTCAGGTCTGGACTTTGACTTGGCCATTCTAACACCTGGATATGTTTATTTTTGAACCATTCCATTGTAGATTTTGCTTTATGTTTTGGATCATTGTCTTGTTGGAAGACAAATCTCCGTCCCAGTCTCAGGTTTTTTGCAGACTCCATCAGGTTTTCTTCCAGAATGGTCCTGTATTTGGCTCCATCCATCTTCCCATCAATTTTAACCATCTTCCCTGTCCCTGCTTAAGAAAAGCAGGCCCAAACCATGATGCTGCCACCACCATGTTTGACAGTGGGGATGGTGTGTTCAGCTGTGTTGCTTTTACGCCAAACATAACGTTTTGCATTGTTGCCAAAAAGTTCAATTTTAGTTTCATCTGACCAGAGCACCTTCTTCCACATGTTTGGTGTGTCTCCCAGGTGGCTTGTGGCAAACTTTAAGCAACACTTTTTATGGATATCTTTAAGAAATGGCTTTCTTGCCACTCTTCCATAAAGGCCAGATTTGTGCAATATACGACTGATTGTTGTCCTATGGACAGAGTCTCCCACCTCAGCTGTAGATCTCTGCAGTTCATCCAGAGTGATCATGGGCCTCTTGGCTGCATCTCTGATCAGTCTTCTCCTTGTATGAGCTGAAAGTTTAGAGGGACGGCCAGGTCTTGGTAGATTTGCAGTGGTCTGATACTCCTTCCATTTCAATATTATCGCTTGCACAGTGCTCCTTGTGATGTTTAAAGCTTGGGAAATCTTTTTGTATCCAAATCCGGCTTTAAACTTCTTCACAACAGTATCTCGGACCTGCCTGGTGTGTTCCTTGTTCTTCATGATGCTCTCTGCGCTTTTAACGGACCTCTGAGACTATCCCAGTGCAGGTGCATTTATACGGAGACTTGATTACACACAGGTGGATTGTATTTATCATCATTAGTCATTTAGGTCAACATTGGATCATTCAGAGATCCTCACTGAACTTCTGGAGAGAGTTTGCTGCACTGAAAGTAAAGGGGCTGAATAATTTTGCACGCCCAATTTTTCAGTTTTTGATTTGTTAAAAAAGTTTGAAATATCCAATAAATGTTGTTACACTTCATGATTGTGTCCCACTTGTTGTTGATTCTTCACAAAAAAATACAGTTTTATATCTTTATGTTTGAAGCCTGAAATGTGGCAAAAGGTCGCAAAGTTCAAGGGGGCCGAATACTTTCGCAAGGCACTGTATCTGCAGTAGGCTGCGTAGCTCTGGGACTGAATGACATCGGAGATAGGTCTCATCAAGTACGGAGATGTTGATTACTTTAACAAATCCTAGTTTTACTCTACTTACCCTTTCTTCTACAGGTATTTGTTTTTAACTCTCGTCTGTGTTATGTACAGTGTCATTTATTCCTCTTGTCTGTATTTATATATGTTTTAACTTTCTCTCTGCCTTGTTGGTAAAAGACCCGTAAGTAAAGCATGTCACTGTCTACACCTGTAGTTTTACGAATTTGACACGTAACATGTGATTTTGATTTTAGTTTTCCTATTAGCTTTAGGATATCTTCTTCTTATTCTTCAGCCTTAAATGTATTTAAAATAATGGGTTTTGGTTATCATTATTTTGCTCCTACCCTAAATAATGAGTGTTTGTTCGAAAATAATTGTTCGAAAACAGGAATCTTTTCTTTCTGGACTGTGTTAACATCGGCATGGTTCACTCACCATTCGGTTTGACTTCCAATATGGCCGCCCGCGACTTAGTAGGGGATTGAATATTTCAGGAAGTTGAGGACATTGCGCATCGTCTACTGTTCATCATATTGTCTCGGAAGAATACATCTGGGGAATGTAGAATAATCCATGATCTGTGGAAAAGGGTGAAACAAACTCTATAAATAGGTTTTTACATTTTTCTAGGCAAGTCAGTTAAGAACAAATTCTTATTTTCAATGACAGCCTAGGAACAGTGGGTTAACTGCCTGTTCAGGGGCAGAACGAGAGATTTGTACCTTGTCAGCTCGGGGATTTGAACTTGCAACCTTCTGATTACTAGTCCAACGCTCTAACCACTAGGCTACCCCAATGATGTACGGCTATCCATAAACATCTTTCTAAACATTTAATATAGACGTTTCCTAACTTCTCTTTGGCAGTGAGAGAGAAATTTAAAAAAAATTATATTCCTAAATTAGTTCCAGAATGCAGGACAGTGTATCCCTTTATTGCCAGTCCTGATGTTCCTGCCATGTCCTAATTTCCCAGTCTTAGACAGAATCTGTCGGTGGAAGACAAATACTTCATATCTGATTGTTTCCTTTATTTGACAAGGGTACCGGGGACAATTTGTGTTCATTTCATTAATCTATTTCAGACAGGCTGGGGTCACTGCATGTCTCTCATGTGTCAAATATTCACCAATTCAGAGTTCAAATCTCTCCAGTATGTGGCTGTATAACAAAAACTAACAGGTGTTTGTGTACCTTCCTGCCTCTTGGCTCATCTCATCATTTCCATAAATTTAAATTTCCACTGAATATTCAACCCTATATTACTCGTTCAAATTAAATCATAAACATGCATTGAGATAGTATCTCTGAGACAGCACCTCTTCCTGTTACATGTTGCAGCATATGGCGCACGGTATATCTCCTATACACCAGACTGGTTGATTCGTACCGTTGTCTTTGAGCTTTCAATCAGCTCAATGCTCAGGCTGGCGACTGTCAGTCATCTACATTACCACCACTTGCATGAATATTCATGAAATGGTCTTATTGTGTTTGTCATGTGATAATTTTGTCGTATCTTATCACGACCACTCCAGAATGGTCCACGCAGGTTTTTAATGTATGTGAAAAACAACTATGTATTTAACCACCAGTCAAGGATAACTGTGTGATTCTGCTCTGAACAACTTTCACGAGTCTCAGGGTTCCTATATGGCACTCTGTGCAGTACAGCCTCTAACAGGCTAGCCGCAGGCAGGGCATTATGGGTACTGTGAGGAGAGAGAGCATCAGTGTGAACAGTACAGCCTCTAACAGGCTAGCCGCAGGCAGGGTATTATGGGTACTGTGAGGAGAGAGAGCATCAGTGTGAACAGTACAGCCTCTAACAGGCTCTCTCTATTCTCTCTCTCTCTCTCTCTGTGTAAGAGGACACATTGATTAGTGACATTGTCAAACTTGTTTTGAGATATCAATCTGACACAAACTGTGTAGTTATAATCGTGTCGAGGGTCAACATTAGGTCTCCGTATCTCACGCTATAAAGTGAATGTTGTACAATGCATAATGCACAATCCCTCCATGTGGACCCCCCCCCCCCCCCCCCCCCGAGAGCTTTGGGTTGTGGGTAGTCTGAGCTGATAAAAGCGGCCCCGTGGAGAGTTGGAGGGTCAATTACAACTCTCCACCTGGTGTGGTCATATGTGTGTCATTCTGCTCTAGGTTTTCACTGCGTTACAAATGACACTCTATTCCCCTGTGCCCCTTGGGTTCTTGTCAAAAGTAGTGCACTATATACAGGTCGTGTGCTGCCACTTGGGACGCAAGCCTATGAGTGTCACCTTTTCTCTTCCTCCTCTTCCTCTCTGTTTCTAGTGGTTCGTTTATGTCCTGTGCCTGAAAAAGCTGCTCTGTTTCTAGCGGTGCGTTTATGTCCTGTGCCTGAAAAAGCTGTAGCTAATCTTCCAAACATACAGAACGTACTGCATGAGTGTGAAAAGGAATTGATAGAGAGATTGATACAGTGCCTTGCAAAAGTATTCGGCCCCCTTGAACTTTGCGACCTTTTGCCACATTTCAGGCTTCAAACATAAAGATATAAAACTGTATTTTTTTGTGAAGAATCAACAACAAGTGGGACACAATCATGAAGTGGAACGACATTTATTGGATATTTCAAACTTTTTTAACAAATCAAAAACTGAAAAATTGGCCGTGCAAAATTATTCAGCCCCCTTAAGTTAATACTTTGTAGCGCCACCTTTTGCTGCGATTACAGCTGTAAGTCGCTTGGGGTATGTCTCTATCAGTTTTGCACATCGAGAGACTGAACATTTTTTCCCATTCCTCCTTGAAAAACAGCTCGAGCTCAGTGAGGTTGGATGGAGAGCATTTGTGAACAGCAGTTTTCAGTTCTTTCCACAGATTCTCGATTGGATTCAGGTCTGGACTTTGACTTGGCCATTCTAACACCTGGATATGTTTATTTTTGAACCATTCCATTGTAGATTTTGCTTTATGTTTTGGATCATTGTCTTGTTGGAAGACAAATCTCCATCCCAGTCTCAGGTCTTTTGCAGACTCCATCAGGTTTTCTTCCAGAATGGTCCTGTATTTGGCTCCATCCATCTTCCCATCAATTTTAACCATCTTCCCTGTCCCTGCTGAAGAAAAGCAGGCCCAAACCATGATGCTGCCACCACCATGTTTGACAGTGGGGATGGTGTGTTCAGGGTGATGAGCTGTGTTGCTTTTACGCCAAACATAACGTTTTGCATTGTTGCCAAAAAGTTCAATTTTGGTTTCATCTGACCAGAGCACCTTCTTCCACATGTTTGGTGTGTCTCCCAGGTGGCTTGTGGCAAACAACACTTTTTATGGATATCTTTAAGAAATGTCTTTCTTCTTGCCACTCTTCCATAAAGGCCAGATTTGTGCAATATACGACTGATTGTTGTCCTATGGACAGAGTCTCCCACCTCAGCTGTAGATCTCTGCAGTTCATCCAGAGTGATTATGGGCCTCTTGGCTGCATCTCTGATCAGTCTTCTCCTTGTATGAGCTGAAAGTTTAGAGGGACAGCCAGGTCTTGGTAGATTTGCAGTTGTCTGATACTCCTTCCATTTCAATATTATCACTTGCACAGTGCTCCTTGGGATGTTTAAAGCTTAGGAAATCTTTTTGTATCCAAATCTGGCTTTAAACTTCTTCACAACAGTATCTCGGACCTGCCTGGTGTGTTCCTTGTTCTTCATGATGCTCTCTGCGCTTTTAACGGACCTCTGAGACTATCACAGTGCAGGTGCATTTATACGGAGACTTGATTACACACAGGTGGATTGTATTTATCATCATTAGTCATTTAGGTCAACATTGGATCATTCAGAGATCCTCACTGAACTTCTGGAGAGAGTTTGCTGCACTGAAAGTAAAGGGGCTGAATAATTTTGCACGCCCAATTTTTCAGTTTTTGATTTGTTAAAAAAGTTTGAAATATCCAATAAATGTTGTTACACTTCATGATTGTGTCCCACTTGTTGTTGATTCTTCACAAAAAAATACAGTTTTATATCTTTATGTTTGAAGCCTGAAATGTGGCAAAAGGTCGCAAAGTTCAAGGGGGCCGAATACTTTCGCAAGGCACTGCATATATCCAATTGTGCGCCAAAGGGCGGCGCACATTTGGCCCAGCGTCATACAGGTTAGAGTTTGGTTGGGGTAAGCCGTCATTGTAAATAATAATTTGTTCTTTAACTGACTTGACTTGTTAAATAAAGGTAAAATAAAAATAACAATAATATATATTTAGGGATTGATATAGCAGCTATAGCAAAAGGAGAGAGAGAAATATCCCTCGTTCTTCCTTTGCGATCTCAATTAGCTTGTTCATAATATGATGATTATCACTGCGACTCGGACCATAGGATCATTTACATAACATGCAGCTGACGCATCTGGCTGGAATGATTCATTTTAATAATTACAATAGCGTTCTCTGGTTGTGAGTGCTCTCGTAATATAATAGGATCGTGACTCAGCTGCCATAAAATGTGCTCATACACCACATATTAAGTATATTGTTAAGTATATATCGAAATAGATCAAGATAGAGACTCTGTGTACGGGATTGGTGTTTACTGGGTGTGCCCACCATGTGCTGTAGCTCTACAGAACACACTTCTATCAGGATTCCATCTCCATCAAGAGACACCCCAGGTTACATTCATTTTGAATTAGCCAACATCAAAGAGATTTCAGATGGCTAGGCTCTAAAGATAATATGCTCTTTTTTTTTATCCCCTGATTACAACTGAAACGCTCCACGGAGGATCACCGTAGTTCACAACCAAACAGAGATAGTTGTATTGAAATCATCAGTGATAATAAGTCATTACATCTTAAACAGTCAAAAGCGATGATAAGATATGTCAATGAGATAGGTTTGATTTGCACCCCAGAGTGTTGTAGCCAGGACCACCATTAAACATTCCTGACCTGGGGAAGAATATGGAAGGAAATAATGGAGCAGCAATTTATGAATAATGACTTGGATACTATGAAGATATACACCAGTGAAATATCCATTAATTCCACTCCAGTGACACAATACGTCTGACAATTTAAACAGCAGAGACCTTTACTAAAAGCCTTATACAGTCATCATGTGGCTGTCTGTTTTGATGTGTGAAAACACA
Organism: Oncorhynchus mykiss; assembly: GCF_057628025.1. NCBI lineage: Eukaryota > Metazoa > Chordata > Actinopteri > Salmoniformes > Salmonidae > Oncorhynchus > Oncorhynchus mykiss. The sequence continues at coordinate 7,984,444 of NC_143036.1, read as the reverse complement.
TGATAATTAGGCCTTCGTTACTTTCCTTCATTAGCATTCGCACGAGCGAGACAGAGAGAGTGAGCGAGAGAGATGCCAATAAAGCCCCTTAAATGGTCATTTAAATTGGGAGATAGAGTGAGATATATATATATATATATATATATATATATATATATATATATATATATATATATATATATATATAGAGAGAGAGAGAGAGAGAGAGAGAGAGAGAGAGAGAGAGAGAGAGAGAGAGAGAGAGAGAGAGAGAGAGAGAGAGAGAGAGAGAGAGAGAGAGAGAGAGAGAGAGAGAGAGAGAGAGAGAGAGAGAGAGAGAGAGAGAGAGAGAGTTGTTGGTGTTTGTATTCCCGGACTGGACTGGAGGAAGTCATTTACGCTTTTCTCTGTTGTCCAAGGACGAACAAAAGAAGACCAAAGGTTAAAAATCAACTAAACATAGCAGATGCAGTTGTCATGCTTAGACGCTGGGGGTTAAACGCAGGGTCCCTGTTGAACGGAGAGCACAGCGTCCTAAAATTACACCCAACCTGACAATCCTGCTGGGCTCTGATTTATGGTTTTACAAGGCAGGATTTACACAACCCACAGGCTAATGGCTCAATTCAAAAGGCTAATGCTATTACCTTCCTATGGAAGGTCGACACAGATGGATTTTTATATGGCTCCAAGTATTGTCCAAAAGATGGATCATTTTGTTTGTCCCTGTTATGTCCTCCTGTACGGTGCTCCAGAAGACTGTCTGCTTCGTTGTTGTGAATTTAAAGTCCAATTGATTTATTGGACAGGAACATCGGGGTTCTTCAATTTCAATTTAACCCTGAAGGATTTTATAACTATAGGGGACATTTAAGGGGAAGGTCCTGATGAACCTTAACAGATATGTCTCTATATGCCATAATGGATGTGACTGTGTCTCATGTAGCTTTTAAATAGGGGTAAACAAATAGAGATAGAACGCACTAGACAACCTCGTAACCGACGGCAACACTTGAGGTGGTCAGCTGACTGTCACTATTGCTGAGAGACATTAACTTGGCTCCTCTGTTTTCTCCCTGTCATTAACATGCCAATCACAGTTCAGGAGCACCCTGGGACCTAATCAATCAGCCTGATTGGGACTGTCACAAACTAGCTGCTGTTGACAAAGAGAGGTCCTGCCTGTTGCTGCCAATTAACTATCAGACTCTGCAGGTTTAAAGTGCATTATAATTAGGTCTTTACTCATCTCATCTCTGCTGCTAAGTAGTTAGAGAGACAGACTTTGCTGCGATGGTATGTGAACAGCAAGATTACCACGTTGACCGGCCAGCGGTGGTGGAAAATGGACAGTGTACTATTCTAGGACTGTAGGGTTAATAATCAAATAGGGTCAAATTGTGCTTACTGGTCGGTGTGTGGTTTTGACAGGATTTTCTAGGGTAGCACATTTCCAGTAGGATACCCTTTGCTCATCTGTATAGAGAGAGAGAGAGAGAGAGAGAGAGAGAGAGAGAGAGAGAGAGAGCTGACTACCCACCGATTACCAGTGTGGTTTGCAAGCTGGTCTGAAAATATAAACCTGAGCCTTAGGCCATCTCTCTATCATGGCCCCCTTCCCCCTCCTTCCCCCCTCTCTGGTGAAGCAACACTATGCTGTCCATCTCCCCCGCCTGTCAATACACCCTGACGTACCTGCTACACACCTATCAATACTTAACCACCCTCTCCCATTAGCCATTACACGCTAATTGATTTGAGATTGCCTATCATCAGCACTGTAATAGTAGCGTCAACAATGACTGCTGATAAAAACCCTTCTGATGAAATGCTTTCTTCCGGGTTGTGTGTGTGTGTGTGTGTGTGTGTGTCCGTCTGCGTGTCCGCCTGCGCATGTGTGTCTGTCTGTGTGCGTGATGCCAACTCTACAGTCCCGGGATTGGACTCATTAGAGACAGACAGCATCCTCTTCCTCCTCCTCATCATCACTATGCATCGTGAAGGTATTGTCCCCTTTACATGAGGGAGGCATTGAGAAGCTCTAGCCTCTGGCGATGGCTCTGCGTGATGGCAGATGAAAGCAGTGGGTAGCACACAACAGAAAACCATCCAACTCTTGTCAATCAAAGCCAACACAAAGAGACAGAACCTGTGACCCAAGCGGCATCCCATTCCCTTCACAGTGCACCCTGTTCAAAGGTAGTAGTGCACTGCAAGTACATACGGTGTCATTTGGGACTCGGTTGACACAGATGCACTAGGCTAGGAGGGAAGCCTTACGTTTGACAAGTTGAGTCATTTTAGCAGATCATCTTACCCAGAGAGACTTACAGTAGTGAGTGAGTGCGTATATTTTCATACTTGTCCCCCTGTGGGAATCGAACCCACAACCCTGGCTTGGAAGCACCACGCTCGATCCACTGAGCCTTCCAGAGAGACAGGCAAACAGAAGCCTACATAGACAGACAGGCAGGCAGGCAGGCAGGCAGGCAAGAGGCTACAGACAGACAGCCGGAGGCTACAGAGACAGACAGGCAGGAGGCTACAGAGACAGACAGGCAGGAGGCTACAGAGACAGACAGGCAGGAGGCTAGACAGACAGACAGACAGACAGACAGGCAGGCAGGCAGGCAGGCAGGCAGAAAGACAGACAGACAGACAGACAGACAGACAGACAGACAGACAGACAGACAGACAGACAGACAGGAGGCTACAGAGACAGACAGGCAGGAGGCTACAGAGACCAACAGGCAGGAGGCTACAGAGACCGACAGGCAGGAGGCTACAGAGACAGACAGACAGACAGGCAGACAGAGAGGCAGGAGGCTACAGAGACAGACAGGCAGACAGACAGGCAGGAGGCTACAGTGACAGACAGGCAGGAGGCTACAGTGACAGACAGGCAGGAGGCTACAGAGACCGACAGGCAGGAGGCTACAGAGACAGACAGACAGGCAGGCAGACATGAGCTGGGCTGTTAGGTGGTAGGCTACATGAGCTGGGCTGTTAGGTGGTAGGTGGTAGGCTACATGAGCCGGGCTGTTAGGTGGTAGGCCACATGAGCTGGGCTGTTGGGTGGTAGGCTACATGAGCTGGGCTGTTAGGTGGTAGGCTACATGAGCTGGGCTGTTAGGTGGTAGGCTACATGAGCTGGGCTGTTAGGTGGTAGGCTACATGAGCTGGGCTGTTAGGTGGTAGGCTACATGAGCTGGGCTGTTAGGTGGTAGGCTACATGAGCTGGGCTGTTAGGTGGTAGGCTACATGAGCTGGGCTGTTAGGTGGTAGGCTACATGAGCTGGGCTGTTAGGTGGTAGGCTACATGAGCTGGGCTGTTAGGTGGTAGGCTACATGAGCTGGGCTGTTAGGTGGTAGGCTACATGAGCTGGGCTGTTAGGTGGTAGGCTACATGAGCTGGGCTGTTAGGTGGTAGGCTACATGAGCTGGGCTGTTAGGTGGTAGGCTACATGAGCTGGGCTGTTAGGTGGTAGGCTACATGAGCTGGGCTGTTAGGTGGTAGGCTACATGAGCTGGGCTGTTAGGTGGTAGGCTACATGAGCTGGGCTGTTAGGTGGTAGGCTACATGAGCTGGGCTGTTAGGTGGTAGGCTACATAAGCTGGGCTGTTAGGTGGTAGGTGGTAGGCTACATGATCTGGGCTGTTAGGTGGTAGGCTACATGAGCTGGGCTGTTAGGTGGTAGGCTACATGAGCTGGGCTGTTAGGTGGTAGGCTACATGATCTGGGCTGTTAGGTGGTAGGCTACACCAGCTGGGCTGTTAGGTGGTAGGCTAAACCAGCTGGGCTGTTAGGTGGTAGGCTACATGAGCTGGGCTGTTAGGTGGTAGGCTACACCAGCTGGGCTGTTAGGTGGTAGGCTACACCAGCTGGGCTGTTAGGTGGTAGGCTACACCAGCTGGGCTGTTAGGTGGTAGGCTACACCAGCTGGGCTGGTAGGTGGTAGACTACACCAGCTGGGCTGTTAGGTGGTAGACTACACCAGCTGGGCTGTTAGGTGGTAGGCTACACCAGCTGGGCTGTTAGGTGTTAGGTGGTAGGCTGTGCCTAAACTTACCGAGCTCAAAATAAAAATGTCTTCCATGTTACCTCACCATCTCCTGAGATGCCTGACTAGTAAACATCTCCCTATTTCTCTTTTCATCTCGTCCTCCCTCCTCTCATCCTCTCCCTCCTTCTCCTCTCCTACTGTCCCTCCTTTTCCTCCTCTCCCTCCTTCTCCTCCTCCTCCTCCTCCTCCTTCTCCTCCTCTCCTTCCTTCTCCTCCTCCCCTCCTCCTCACCCTCCTTCTCCTCTCCTCATCTCCCTCCTTCTCCTCTCCTCCTCTCCCTCCTTCTCCTCTCCTCCACACCCTCCTTCTCCTCTCCTCATCTCCCTCCTTCTCCTCTCCTCCTCTCCCTCCTTCTCCTCTCCTCCACACCCTCCTTCTCCTCTTCCCCCTCCTCCTCCTCCCCTTCCTTTTCTCCTCCTCCTCCTCTCCTCCTTCTCCTCTCCTCCACTCCCTTCTTCTCCTCTCCTCTTCTCCCTCCCCCTCCTCCCCTCCTTCTTCTCCTCCTCCTCCTCCCCCTCCTTCTCCTCTTCTCCCTCCTTCTCCTCTCCTCTTCTCCTCCTCCTCTTCTCCCTCCTTCTCCTCTCCTCCTCTCTCTCCCTTACATCGGGTGTCAGGATGTTCCTGAAAGTCTCTGGTTTTTATTAAAGTGCAATCTGATAATGAGACCATTGGTCAGCATTGGCAAGGATAAAATAAACGATGTTCATTTTTCGTCGGAGAGAAAGTCCCTGTGACACACAAACACGCGCACACACACATAACACATCCTCATCTCTGTTTGACGGTCCAAGTCTTCCGTGTAGCGTGTGGATTAAGAGTTTCATATTCATGCATAGAACGGAGGAGCCAGAGGTTAAGAGCAAAGTGAGTGCTATTCACCACTCGACTTTGAACATGACAGATCTGGAGAAGAGGGTGGCTGGCTGGCTTCGTTACTTTGCTAACAGACCCACGGCTTAATGCGTTTCAGAAGTGATTATGACTTCACCATTGGCTAATTAGGGACTCATAAAAAATGTCCTGAGACTGTTTGTAAAGCATTTAGTTCCGCTGATTAAATACGGGATGCTTGATAAGAAGTATTAGTTGTCTGAGGAGGAGGAGGAGGAGGAGGAGGAGGGGGAGGGGGAGGAGGCGGAGGAGGAGGAGGAGGAGGAGGAAGAGGAGGAGGGGGAGGGGGAGGAGGAGGAGGAGGAGGGGAGGAGGAGAAGGAGGAGGAGAAAGAGGAGAAGGAGGAGAAGGAGGTGAAGGAGGAGAAAGAGGAGGAGGAGGACAGAAGCAATACTTTTGAGGATAATCTTTCCTTCCTACCACTGTGTTTCCTTGATCAAATGAAACATTTAGGCATGCATGTATTTTTATGTCTTAATTACAGTGCTACGAAATGTCTCTTTCCACCTCAGTGCATGTGTGTGTACGCACATACGTTTACCATCAAACAGGGTATACTTACCTGGCAAGGGACATCATGATCAATAAGGTGGTTCACCTGTGGTGTGTCTGCCGTTTTCCTAATGTCCCCTGGAAAGCAAAAAGAACAACAAAAACGAACTGTGTGAAGTGAGGTCATGCCAATGTTGATTGCTGAGAACTATCTAGTACCTTACCAGAAAATAAGTATATTATGTTCTGTCTGTTAATGTTGATTTGCCTGATTTGTTCTCCTAACCCCCACCTGGCTGCTCTGCTTTCTGCTCCCTGCATTCTGCCCCCTGCTTTCTGCCCCCTGCATTCTGCCCCCTGCTTTCTGCCCCCTGCATTCTGCCCCCTGCATTCTGTCCCCGGCTTTCTGCCCCCTGCATTCTGCCCCCTGCATTCTGTCCCCGGCTTTCTGCCCCCTGCATTCTGCCCCCTGCATTCTGTCCCCGGCTTTCTGCCCCCTGCATTCTGCCCCCTGCATTCTGCCCCCTGCTTTCTGCCCCCTGCATTCTGCCCCCTGCATTCTGCCCCCTGCTTTCTGCCCCCTGCTTTCTGCCCCCTGCATTCTGCCCCCTGCATTCTGCTCCCTGCTTTCTGCTTTCTGCACCCTGCATTCTGCCCCCTGCATTCTGCCCCCTGCATTCTGCCCCCTGCTTTCTGCCCCCTGCATTCTGCCCCCTGCATTCTGCACCCTGCTTTCTGCCCCCTGCATTCTGCCCCCTGCATTCTGCCCCCTGCTTTCTGCCCCCTGCTTTCTGCCCCTTGCATTCTGCCCCCAGCATTCTGCCCCCTGCTTTCTGCCCCCTGCATTCTGCCCCCTGCTTTCTACTTTCTGCCCCCTGCATTCTGCCCCCTGCTTTCTGCTTTCTACCCCCTGCATTCTGCCCCCTGCATCATGCTTTCTGCCCCCTGCATTCTGCCCCCTGCATTCTGATCCCTGCTTTCTGCCCCCTGCATTCTGCCCCCTGCTTTCTGCCCCCTGCTTTCTGCCCCCTGCATTCTGCCCCCTGCTTTCTGCCCCCTGCATTCTGCCCCCTGCATTCTGCCCCCTGCTTTCTGCCCCCTGCTTTCTGCCCCCTGCATTCTGCCCCCTGCTTTCTGCCCCTTGCATTCTGCAATCTGCTTTCTGCCCCCTGCTTTCTGCCCCCTGCAATCTGCCCCCTGCATTCTGCCCCCTGCTTTCTGCCCCTTGCATTCTGTATTCTGCTTTCTGCCCCCTGCTTTCTGCTTTCTGCCCCCTGCATTCTGCATTCTGCTTTCTGCCCCCTGCATTCTGCCCCCTGCTTTCTGCCCCCTGCATTCTGCCCCATGCTTTCTGCATTCTGCTTTCTGCCCCCTGCTTTCTGCCCCCTGCATTCTGCCCCCTGCTTTCTGCCCCTTGCTTTCTGCCCCCTGCATTCTGCATTCTGCTTTCTGTCCCCTGCATTCTGCCCCCTCCTTTCTGCCCCCTGCATTCTGCATTCTGCTTTCTGCCCCCTGCATTCTGCCCCCTCCTTTCTGCCCCCTGCATTCTGCATTCTGCTTTCTACCCCCTGCTTTCTGCCCCCTGCTTTCTGCTTTCTGCCCCCTGCTTTCGGCTTTCTGCCCCCTGCTTTCTGCCCCCTGCTTTCTGCTTTCTGCTTTCTGCCCCCTGCTTTCTGCTTTCTGCCCCTTGCTTTCTGCCCCCTAATTTCTGCCCCCAGCTTTCTGCCCCCTGCTTTCTGCTTTCTTCCCCCTGCATTCTGCCCCCTGCATTCTGCCCCCTGCTTTCTGTCCCCTGCATTCTGCCCTCTGCATTCTGCCCTCTGCTTTCTGCCCCCTGCATTCTGCATTCTTCTTTCTGCCCCCTGCTTTCTGCCCCCTGCATTCTGCATTCTGCTTTCTGCCCCCTGCTTTCTGCTTTCTGCCCCCGGCTTTCTGCTTTCTGCCCCCTGCTTTCTGCTTTCTACCCCCTTCTTTCAACCCCCTGCTTTCTGCTTTCTGCCCCCTGCTTTCTGCCCCTTTCTTTCTGCCCCCTCCTTTCTGCTTTCTACCCCCTGCTTTCTGCTTTCTGCCCCTTGCTTTCTGCTTTCTACCCCCTGCATTCTGCCCCCTTCTTTCTGCCCCCTGCTTTCTGACCCCTTCTTTCTGCTTTCTGACCCCTTCTTTCTGCCCCCTGATTTCTGCTTTCTGCCCCCTGCTTTCTGCTTTCTACCCCCTGCTTTCTGCCCCCTGCATTCTGCTTTCTGCATTCTGCCCCTGCTTTCTGCCCCCTGCATTCTGCATTCTTCTTTCTGCCCCCTGCTTTCTGCCCCCTGCATTCTGTGTTCTGCTTTCTACCCCCTGCTTTCTGCTTTCTGCCCCCTGCCTTCTGCTTTCTGCCCCCTGCTTTCTGCTTTCTACCCCCTTCTTTCAAACCCCTGCTTTCTGCTTTCTGCCCCTTGCTTTCTGCCCCTTTCTTTCTGCCCCCTGCTTTCTGCTTTCTGCCCCCTTCTTTCTGCCCCCTCCTTTCTGCTTTCTACCCCCTGCATTCTGCCCCCTTCTTTCTGCCCCCTGCTTTCTGACCCCTTCTTTCTGCTTTCTGACCCCTTCTTTCTGCCCCCTGATTTCTGCTTTCTGCCCCCTGCTTTCTGCTTTCTACCCCCTGCTTTCTGCCCCCTGCATTCTGCTTTCTGCCCCCTGCTTTCTGCCCCCTGCATTCTGCCCCCTGCATTCTGCCCCCTCCTTTCTGCCCCCTGCATTCTGCATTCTGCTTTCTACCCCCTGCTTTCTACCCCCTGCTTTCTGCTTTCTGCCCCCTGCTTTCTGCTTTCTGCCCCCTGCTTTCTGCTTTCTACCCCCTTCTTTCAAACCCCTGCTTTCTGCTTTCTGCCCCTTGCTTTCTGCCCCTTTCTTTCTGCCCCCTGCTTTCTGCTTTCTGCCCCCTTCTTTCTGCCCCCTCCTTTCTGCTTTCTACCCCCTGCATTCTGCCCCCTTCTTTCTGCCCCCTGCTTTCTGACCCCTTCTTTCTGCTTTCTGACCCCTTCTTTCTGCCCCCTGATTTCTGCTTTCTGCCCCCTGCTTTCTGCTTTCTACCCCCTGCTTTCTGCCCCCTGCATTCTGCCCCCTGCTTTCTACTTTCTGCCCCCTGCATTCTGCCCCCTGCATTCTGCCCCCTGCTTTCTGCTTTCTACCCCCTGCATTCTGCCCCCTGCATCATGCTTTCTGCCCCCTGCATTCTGCCCCCTGCATTCTGATCCCTGCTTTCTGCCCCCTGCATTCTGCCCCCTGCTTTCTGCCCCCTGCTTTCTGCCCCCTGCATTCTGCCCCCTGCTTTCTGCCCCCTGCATTCTGCCCCCTGCATTCTGCCCCCTGCTTTCTGCCCCCTGCTTTCTGCCCCCTGCATTCTGCCCCCTGCTTTCTGCCCCTTGCATTCTGCAATCTGCTTTCTGCCCCCTGCTTTCTGCCCCCTGCAATCTGCCCCCTGCATTCTGCCCCCTGCTTTCTGCCCCTTGCATTCTGTATTCTGCTTTCTGCCCCCTGCTTTCTGCTTTCTGCCCCCTGCATTCTGCATTCTGCTTTCTGCCCCCTGCATTCTGCCCCCTGCTTTCTGCCCCCTGCATTCTGCCCCATGCTTTCTGCATTCTGCTTTCTGCCCCCTGCTTTCTGCCCCCTGCATTCTGCCCCCTGCTTTCTGCCCCTTGCTTTCTGCCCCCTGCATTCTGCATTCTGCTTTCTGTCCCCTGCATTCTGCCCCCTCCTTTCTGCCCCCTGCATTCTGCATTCTGCTTTCTGCCCCCTGCATTCTGCCCCCTCCTTTCTGCCCCCTGCATTCTGCATTCTGCTTTCTACCCCCTGCTTTCTGCCCCCTGCTTTCTGCTTTCTGCCCCCTGCTTTCGGCTTTCTGCCCCCTGCTTTCTGCCCCCTGCTTTCTGCTTTCTGCTTTCTGCCCCCTGCTTTCTGCTTTCTGCCCCTTGCTTTCTGCCCCCTAATTTCTGCCCCCAGCTTTCTGCCCCCTGCTTTCTGCTTTCTTCCCCCTGCATTCTGCCCCCTGCATTCTGCCCCCTGCTTTCTGTCCCCTGCATTCTGCCCTCTGCATTCTGCCCCCTGCTTTCTGCCCCCTGCATTCTGCATTCTTCTTTCTGCCCCCTGCTTTCTGCCCCCTGCATTCTGCATTCTGCTTTCTGCCCCCTGCTTTCTGCTTTCTGCCCCCGGCTTTCTGCTTTCTGCCCCCTGCTTTCTGCTTTCTACCCCCTTCTTTCAACCCCCTGCTTTCTGCTTTCTGCCCCCTGCTTTCTGCCCCTTTCTTTCTGCCCCCTCCTTTCTGCTTTCTACCCCCTGCTTTCTGCTTTCTGCCCCTTGCTTTCTGCTTTCTACCCCCTGCATTCTGCCCCCTTCTTTCTGCCTCCTGCTTTCTGACCCCTTCTTTCTGCTTTCTGACCCCTTCTTTCTGCCCCCTGATTTCTGCTTTCTGCCCCCTGCTTTCTGCTTTCTACCCCCTGCTTTCTGCCCCCTGCATTCTGCTTTCTGCATTCTGCCCCTGCTTTCTGCCCCCTGCATTCTGCATTCTTCTTTCTGCCCCCTGCTTTCTGCCCCCTGCATTCTGTGTTCTGCTTTCTACCCCCTGCTTTCTGCTTTCTGCCCCCTGCTTTCTGCTTTCTGCCCCCTGCTTTCTGCTTTCTACCCCCTTCTTTCAAACCCCTGCTTTCTGCTTTCTGCCCCTTGCTTTCTGCCCCTTTCTTTCTGCCCCCTGCTTTCTGCTTTCTGCCCCCTTCTTTCTGCCCCCTCCTTTCTGCTTTCTACCCCCTGCATTCTGCCCCCTTCTTTCTGCCCCCTGCTTTCTGACCCCTTCTTTCTGCTTTCTGACCCCTTCTTTCTGCCCCCTGATTTCTGCTTTCTGCCCCCTGCTTTCTGCTTTCTACCCCCTGCTTTCTGCCCCCTGCATTCTGCTTTCTGCCCCCTGCTTTCTGCCCCCTGCATTCTGCCCCCTGCATTCTGCCCCCTCCTTTCTGCCCCCTGCATTCTGCATTCTGCTTTCTACCCCCTGCTTTCTGCCCCCTGCATTCTGCTTTCTGCCCCCTGCATTCTGCATTCTGCATTCTGCTTTCTGCCCCCTGCATTCTGCACCCTCCTTTCTGCCCCCTGCATTCTGCATTCTGCTTTCTGCCCCCCGCTTTCTGCCCCCTGCATTCTGCCCCTCCTTTCTGCCCCCTGCATTCTGCATTCTGCTTTCTGCCCCCTGCTTTCTGCATTCTGCTTTCTGCCCCTTGCTTTCTGCATTCTGCTTTCTGCATTCTTCTTTCTGCCCCCTGCATTCTGCCCTCTCCTTTCTGCCCCCTGCATTCTGCATTCTGCTTTCTACCTCCTGCTTTCTGCTTTCTGCCCCATGCTTTCTGCTTTCTGCCCCCTGCTTTCTGCTTTCTGCCCCCTGCTTTCTGCATTCTGCTTTCTGCATTCTTCTTTCTGCCCCCTGCATTCTGCCCCCTCCTTTCTGCCCCCTGCAATCTGCATTCTGCTTTCTACCCCCTGCTTTCTGCTTTCTGCTTTCTGCCCCCTGCTTTCTGCTTTCTGCTCCTGCTTTCTGCTTTCTGCCCCCTGCTTTCTGCTTTCTGCTTTCTTCCCCCTGCTTTCTGCCCCCTGCCCCCTGCTTTCTACCCCCTGCTTTCGGCTTTCTGCCCCCTGCTTTCTGCTTTCTGACCACTGCTTTCTGCTTTCTGACCCCTGCTTTCTGCTTTCTGCCCCCTGCTTTATGCTTTCTGCCCCCTGCTTTCTGCTTTCTGCCCCCTGCTTTCTGCTTTCTGCCCCCTGCTTTCTGCTTTCTGCCCCCTGCTTTCTGCTTTATGCCCCCTGCTTTCTGCTTTCTGCAACCCTTCATCTCTCACACATCTTTCCTCCAAGTCAATCCAGGTTAGCGGAATGTCACAGATATCTAATGCTCAGATGGCTTCTGTTGTTGTAAAGGCTCATGTACATCTATTTTAAGCAATGAATGAAGGCTAAAAGAGAATGTATCTATCTATCCCTGAGAACATACGCAGGGCTTTGAAAGGTTGATCCTTTTGGAATGGGCATTCTGTGAGAAGAGAGTCCTAGTCACAGCACAGCCTGTGGCCTTGCTCAGCAGAACTTGTAGGAAGCATCCTTCCTCCCTCGTCCCCCAGGCGACCATGACTAGTGGGCGGTGACTAAACCAGGAAGATGAGTTCTGTTGTAAGAGTTCCACTGGTAAAAGAAGGACAATTACCCACCTGACTCACGTTATTTCTGACTCACATTATGATGTCATTCATAACTATGGGAGATGGGCATGTGAGGTATAACTACAATGATTAACTGTCAATATGTTAACGTATTCTAATGAGACCGTGTTGATAAGTGTGTGTAGGACTGAACATCCATTTTAACAGATGACAAGTAAACGTTACAGTCATAATTAATGAAGCATTTAAAAGTTATGATTAAAGCAATTAACAGTTATGAGGCTAAGCAATGATTCAGAGAATAATCTTCAAACAACTCAAGATCTATTGCGGCTGGTAAGAACTAAAAAACAGAGAGAGAGAGAGAGAAGGGGGGCCAGAGAAAGATACCATAGTAAGACTGAGAAAAGTGTGAGAGAGAGAGAGATGGATTGAAAGTAGAGAGAGAGAGAGAGAGAGAGAGAGAGAGAGAGAGAGAGAGAGAGAGAGATTGAAAGTAGAGAGTGAGAAGTAGAGAGTGTGTGTGTGAGAGAGAGCGCCAGATAGAGAGAGGCATTTAACTGGCAGACAGTTCTCCTAATTCAGTCTGGCTGTGTTGCTCCATGTTACTCATCTATCATTGCCTCTTTCTGTGAGACTCACCGTTTTCTCTCTTTTTCCCTTCACACGGAACAGAGGGGAGAATTCAATCTTTCCCCCGACTTACAGTCCTCTCCAGAAATGCATTCGTTCGCATTTCACATCGAGGGACTCCACCTGCCATTAACGGGCCACGCTTTGCATGCCTGTATGGTCCCACAGCTAGATTAGAGTGGAGGGAGGGAGGGAGGGAGGGAGGGAGGGAGGGAGGGAGGGAGGGATGAAGGGAGGGAGGGATGAAGGGAGGGAGGGATGAAGGGAGGTTATGAAGGGAGGGATGAAGGGAGGGAGTCAGTCAGTGGCAGTCGGTGCCTTTTGAGGTGAGGGAGGATGATTATTTTTTTATGCGCATGGCCTTATTTCTATTACAGCATATTGGATGACTGTCATTCGTATTCCATTCACCCAGTTCAATGTAACAGTGATAGGTTTAGGCTACTGTCATTCATATTCACCCAGTTCAATGTAACAGTGATAGGTTTAGGCTACATCATGAGGTTGCTACAACCTACGTAGTCTATGAATAAAAAAGTTTACAATGCAGGTCGAGAGAAATTTGAGTAATCAGGTGACAGACAGTGACATATTCAATACCACCTTGCACAATTTTGCCTGCAGCTAGCTGATCTAGGTTGTAATCGTTAGTCCAGCTTTTGCAAACGACAGTTTCTATTGGACAAATTCAGGTATGTTTATCCCTGTTCCGTTCCGTATAATAAGAAAAGCTCTCTAACAGAATGGGCAGAATGAACACACCGCTGATCACACAAAAAATGTCTTGCCATGTGAGTTATCATATTATCAATATGCATAATATCTAACAAATGGGGTAGGAAAGAAAGATGAACCTGTCTGCCCGCTGAAAGTTGAGGACACAGACATACAGACCTTTGATCATGCAGGGAGGTATTCTGTCGATATCTATCTAGGTATATTAAAACACTTTTGTTTTTTTTCCATCACTAGTATCAAGTCAATAGCTACTAGAACTAACATGTTAGTAAACACGCTACAATTATGTAGTGCAGTGTACAGTTAGCAAGCATTTTAGCAGTTTCACCTGTGGGCCCCAGTGGCAATAAATGAATAAAACCAAAAGTTTACCTTGACTTGGAAGAGTTCCAGTGTTGGATAGCCATAGCCTGGGGCGGCAGGGTAGCCTAGTGGTAAGAGCGTTGGATTAGTAACCAAAAGGTTGCAAGTTCAAATCCCCGAGCTGTTGGATAGCCATAGCCAGTTAGCCAACATAGCATCCCTCTCTGTTGGATAGCCTTAGCCAGTTAGCCTACATGTGTTTGAGACAGGTGTTTCAGTAGGTTCAACTAACTAGCTGCATTGGCTAATTAAAAAAAATATTAAAACATCTCGCTCTTGCTTCTCCTTCATTTTTGAAAACATGTACCTATTCAGTTCATGCTGCAAGTAATTGGAAAGGTAGATACTAATTATTTGTGACATTGTGGCTACAATAAAGAATGTAAACAAGATGCTGTGTTTTTATTTACAGTAGTGATGGACAGCTGGTAGCCCGGTTAGCAGGACAATAGACTCTTTATAACCCAGCTACTGTAGGTGTGTTTCCCCCCCTCCCCCATCCCCCCCAAGCTGGAATGTATTTGATGCTTAAGTATTCGTAAGTACTCTTAAGTATTCTTAAGGACTCATAAGTACTCTTAAGTACTCTTAAGTACTCTTAAGGACTCTTAAGTACTCTTAAGTATTCGTAAGTACTCTTAAGTACTCTTCTGTTGTTGTTGTTCAGGTCTGATTAGTCCAAATTTGCGATTTTTGGTTCCAATCACCGTGTCTTAGTGAGATGCAGAGTAGGTGAACAGATGAACTCCGCATGTGTGGTTCCCACCGTGAAGCATGGAGGAGGAGGTGTGATGGTGTGGGGGTGCTTTGCTGGTGACACTGTCTGTGATTTATTTAGAATTCAAGGCACATTTAACCAGCATTGCTACCACAGAATTCTGCAGCGACACGCCATCCCATCTGGTTTGCACTTAGTGGGACTATCATTTGTTTTTCAACAGGACAATGACCCAAAACACACCTCCAGGCTGTGTAAGGGCTATTTGACCAAGAAGGAGAGTGATGTAGTGCTGCATCAGATGACCTGCCCTCCACAATCACCTGACCTCAACCCAATTGAGATGGTTTGGGACGAGTTGGACCACAGAGTGAAGGAAAAGCAGCATATATGGGAACTCCTTCAAGACTGCTGGAAAAGCATTCCTCAGGAAGATAGTTGAGAGTCTTCTAAGAATTTGCAAAGCTGTCATCAAGGCAAAGGTTGGCTACTTTGAAGAATCTAAAATCTAAAATATATTTTGATTTGTTTAACTATTTTTTATTTACTACATGATTCCATATGTGTTATTTCATGGTTTTGATGTCTTCACTATTATTGTACAATGTAGAAAATAGTAAAAATGAAGAAAAACCCTTGAATGAGTAGGTGTGTCCAAACCTTTGACTGGAACTGTATATACTCCGGATTCTGACATTTACGTATATCTCTTAATTCAATTCACTTACTTTTAGATTTGTGTGTATTGTTGTGAATTGTTAGATATTACTGCAAAGTTTAAGCTAGGAACACAAGCATTTCGCTACACCCGCAATAACATTTGCTAAATATGTGTAGGCGACCAATACAATTTGATTTGATTTTGATTTGATGTCTGGTGTGGCTGGAGGCTTTTACAATGTGGATGGGGGTGTGCACCGATACTTATTTCCTTAAGTCCACGATCAGCTCCTTGGTCTTGCTGACATTGAGGGAGAGGTTGTTCTCCTGGCACCACACTGACATGTCTTTGACCTCCTCCCTCTAGGCTCTCTCATCGCCGTTGGTGATCAGGCCGACCACATCGTGTCGTCAGAAAAGTTCATAACGGAGTTGGAGTCGCTCATAGCCACACAATCGTGGGTGAACAGGGAGTACAAGAGGAGGCTGAGCACACGCCCCTTGGGGGCCAGCGTGTTGAGGGTCAGCGTGGCAGAGGTATTGTTGCCTACTCTCACCACCTGGGGTCGGCCTGTTCGGAAGTCCAGGATCCAGTTGCAGAGGGTAGTGTTCTGTTCCAGGGTCCCGAGCTTGGTGACGAGCTTGAAAGGCCCTATGGTGTTGAGTGGGTCCAGAGTGTCTGGGATGATGGATTTGATATGTGCCATGATCAGCCTTTCAAAGCATTTCATTATTACAGATGTGAGTGCTACAGGGCATCTAGTCATTGTGGCAGGATGCCTTATATTTTCTGGGAACAGGAACATTGTTACTGGGCTTGAAGCGTGGGGATTACAGACTGGTACAAGGAGAGGTTGAAAATGTCAGTGAAGACACCGGCCAGCTGATCTGTGCATGCCATGAGGACATGTCCTGGAATATCGTCTGGCCCAGTGGCTTTACGAGTGTTGACCAGTTTAACTTCAATGTCTAAGCCGTTGGGGGGGGGGGGGGGGTTCTATGCTGACATATACAGTGAGTATACAAAGTCACCACCCCCCCAAAATGTTTACTACCCCCTTTCAAAATGTTTACCACCTGTCTTTCAAAATGTTTACCCCCTCTCTTTCAAAATGTTTATCACCTCTCTTTCAAAATGTTTATCACCTCTCTTTCAAAATGTTTACCCCCTCTCTTTCAAAATGTTTACCACCTCTCTTTCAAAATGTTTACCACCTCTCTTTCAGAATGTTTACCACCCCCATTCAACATGTTTACCATCTCTCTTTCAAAATGTTTACCACCTCTCTTTCAAAATGTTTACCACCCCCTTTCAAAATGTTTACCACCTCTCTTTCAACATGTTTACCTTTTGTTGGCTTACAGCCTGAAATGAAAGCACATAAAATCAGACTTTTTCTGGCTTTTTAAAACAAACATTTTGGCACTGAACAGTCTTCATATCTGCCATACTTCCATGATTTTTTTCAAATGGTAGTGAGGGATGTATGGAGAGAAAAGGAGAGGGCCTAGAACTGAGCCCTGGGGGACACCAGAGAGTATGTGATGCAGACACAGATCCTCTCCACGTCACCTGGTAGGAGGGGCCTGCCAGGTAGGATGCAATCCAACAGTGTACAGAGCCCAGTCCTGAGAGGGTGGAGAGGAGGATCTAGATGTATGGAGAGAAGAGGAGAGGGCCTAGAACTGAGCCCTGGGGGACACCAGTAGTGAGAGATGTATGGAGAGAAGAAGAGAGTGCCTAGAACTGAGCCCTGGGGGACACCAGAGAGTATGTGGTGCAGATACAGATCCTCTCCACGTCACCTGGTAGGAGGGGCCTGCCAGGTAGGATGTAATCCAACACCAGTAGTGAGAGATGTATGGAGAGAAGAAGAGAGTGCCTAGAACTGAGCCCTGGGGGACACCAGAGAGTATGTGGTGCAGATACAGATCCTCTCCACGTCACCTGGTAGGAGGGGCCTGCCTGGTAGGATGCAATCCAACAGTGTGCAGAGCCTGAGACGCCCAGTCCTGAGAGTGTGGAGAGGAGGATCTAGATGTATGGAGAGAAGAGGAGAGGGCCTAGAACTGAGCCCTGGGGGACACCAGTAGTAAGAGTATGTGGTGCAGACACAGATCCTCTCCAAGTGTGCAGAGCCTGAGACGCCCACCACTTCATTTTTTCAATTGGTACTGGGGGACCTTCAGACGAGTCTTGTGAAGCCTGTGGGTGTCTTAGAGCAAAACAAATGACATATCCGTATTTGTGAGAGTCTCACCTTTCCATATTAGTGTGTAGCCCAAACTATTCGGACACTACAGCCAGAAGTTGACAGATCTGCTGTGCCAACTTCAGACGAGTCTCAAGATGCTTGTGGGGTCGCGGCAAAACGGAGAACACCATCATATTCAGGAGAGTCTCAACTTTCCATAAATGTGTCATAGTATTTTATAGGCCGAACCGTTCGGACGGTACAGAGGATTTTGTGAGAAGACCGTTTTTCTCGATGTCTCATGGTCTGACAAACACCGCTCTAGCTCTGTCACGTTTTTAAAAAATGACCCCGGTATGGGGTATGTTGAGTCGCTGGACAGGGTTAAGTTAAGCCGTCTACACTTTTCTGTACTGAATGAAATATTACCACAACCTTTTAAACACCATGTCTCTTTATTTCCCAATCACAATCGTTTCCCTTTTCATTCATTTAAACATATTTTAACACATGCTTAAAACCCAACAAACACTTTGTACTCTTTTAAAACACTTTTTAACACAGGCCAGGCCCTGTAGTTACCTCATATCCCAGTGATAATGCCAAGCTTTGTGCCTGTGAAGAAAATACTTCAGTTAGCTCAACTTGCCATTGGCTCAACTTACCCCAAGGCAAACATTTTGACTACATTAGCCCACACAGCTACAATAATATACTTTCATGCTAAGTTTAGGGCCTCATATTGAAGCTTATAGAGACCCCAACTGATGTAGAGAACAAGACAAACAATGATTTACTTTGGTTTAAATGAAACCTCTAACACAATAAATTCATTTGACTTGTTGAAAGTATGTTTTTTGGACCTAACTCGCTCACCACTTTTTCCATGTGGTTTCTTCCTTCACAGACTCCATGAAACGATTACCTCTTCCTAAATATTTGGTCATATTAATAATTTAGTGTATTTTTTCCTAGAATCAAGGGTGGCTCAACTTAACCCTTTGGCTCAATTTACCTCTCTCTCCACTATGGCCAATTTTGACTTTACAGCTGGCCCATTTAGCGGAAATCGCTCAGTTCTGCCTCCAGGGCAAGATTTATGGCAACAAATGTCCACCTGCCTTGATTCCTCTTGCTTAGCCCGAGGATTGGGTTGGAGGTACACAAAGAGCCCAGGGCAGATTAGTCGAAGTCGAAGCCAAAGGAATTGAGGTTAATAACTGCCGATCTGATGTTCAAAAGTTTTTATCGATCATAAGAAGTTTTACATTTAGTGCCAAAAAAAGTTAAGATAAATGCCAAAGAATCCCAAAATAGCAAAGTTGGGTCAGAGCACACGAGACAGCAGCAATACAGTACATCGCTATCTTGAGGGAGGGATGAAGGGATAAATGGAGGGAAGGAGAGAGAAAGATGGAACCTGGCTGCTTGGCTTGGAGGGTTTCATGGAGCTTGTGGGGAATAGGACAATAAGTGTCAGAAGAGAAGATTATATTATATATTATCTCTATATTATATATTATCTTTGTATTATATATTATCTTTGTATTATATATTATCTCTGCATTATATATTATCTCTAGAGATATTATATATTATCTCTGTATTACATTTATCTCTGTATTATATATTATCTCTGTATTACATTTATCTCTGTATTATACATGATCTCTGTATTATATTTTTCTCTGTATTATATATTATCTATCTATTACATTTATCTCTGTATTATACATTATCTCTGTATTATATTTTTCTCTGTATTATATATTATCTCTGTATTACATTTATCTCTGTATTATATATTATCTCTGCATTATATATTATCTCTAGAGATATTATACATTATCTCTGTATTACATTTATCTCTGCATTATATATTATCTCTGTATTACATTTATCTCTGTATTATATATTATCTCTGCATTATATATTATCTCTAGATATATTATATATCATCTCTGTATTACATTTATCTCTGTATTATATATTATCTCTGTATTACATTTATCTCTGTATTATATATTATCTCTGTATTACATTTATCTCTGTATTATATATTATCTCTGTATTATATATTATCTCTGTATTATATATTATCTCTGCTCTGAGGTACATTTGTCCCATGGGGATGTGTGATTAAATCTTCTCGGAAGTTTGGCTCCCAAAGGGACAGATTCCTAGCATGCGTGGGGTTCGGGATATTATGAGTTGAGGAATCTGTGTGTGTAATTATTTAATACTGAGAAATGTAAACTCTACTGTGTAAATTATTTACAAATGTCAACTAGCCCATAGTAATAAGCCTCGATGGTTAATATTCTAAACCAATTGCATTTTTAGAACATGTCATACAGCAAAAATGACCATGTGGATAGTTTTAATGGACCATTGATTTATTTACTCCTTAATAGACAACATATTGTTTCTCAGAGGAAAGGTGTGTAGTGACAGGAAGACAAATCTACAGTTCCGGGTAGCCTGTCAGATGAGATCACATCCATTTTGCGGGCCCCAACTGTTTAAGTACTGAACAGCTCAACAGGTGTCTGGACTGAAGAGGATGACCAGGTCACAGTGCTCCATGTTTCACTTCAGACAGGAAGGGATGTCATACTCTTTAACAATAACATGGTACTGTTGTATATTTATCAATGCTGGGGAGATGACCAAACTCTCCTTATTTCTCTCCCCCTCTCTGTCTGTCTCTCTCCATCTATCTCTCTCACCCACCCGCTCTCCCCCTCTCTCTCTCTTTCCCGCTCTCTCTCTCGCTCTCCATCTTGATCGCTCTCTGTTCCCCTCTCTCCCTCCTCTCTCTCATCTCTCTCTCCCTCTTTCTCATCTCTATCTCTGTCTCATGTATTTGCATAATCCCTGTGACACTCGGATTAATAAATCCACAGTCATTTGCATATCTATGCCTGGAATTGAGGACAGACATTCACACAGTCCATCTTGAAACAACATTTACTGATGTAGGCCTGTATGTCTTGAGTTGTACTGATGGAGAAGTGAACAGGAGGCAAGATGGGAGAAGTACAATGGTCGTCTAGCCCCCCCCCAAACCCCCTCGCCCCCACACACACACCACACACACTCTCTCACACTGTCCTTATGTCCTTACACTCTCTCTTCAAGCCCTTCACCCTGACCAAAGAAAGCAAGCCTGGGAAAAGGGAGACCTTGCCACTCGATTGGTTCTCGGTAGCAAAGAGTAGTTTAAGACAGCGAAACCCAAAATAACAAACCCAGAGATTTGGTTAAAAAAAAAAAACATTTCCTTTTTCCTGTTGGGGCTGAGGAACTACCAAGATCATATCTGCTTCACCACTACCCCCCAGTGGACAAAAGATGGTCAGTTCACATTATCCAAGATGGCTGCACGGGAAGCACAGGACTTTGAGTTCCAGGAAAAGAGATGGGTTTTTCCCCTGTATGTTTAGGAGAAACAGAACTTTGGAGCGTTCAGGAAAGGATTCACTCCTGTGTACAACGCAAACCCCAAGTCAAATATCAAATATGCATGAGGCGGTTTTCACGAATACAACCCAGCAGGCAAAGCTGGTTGAAGTGACAACATCATAAATACGTATCCCTGCCGGGACGAGACTGAGAATGCCTCCTCGAATGAATGGATTGAGGGTGGAACTCGACATACTATGCAGCTTCTGTCTCCATACAGATGTACAGTACAACAATGTATGTATGTACTGCTTCTATAAGACCTACGATCAGCTCTTATGGTTTCTTTATCCTTATTAAGACCTTCGATAGATTAGACAGCAAGAGTTAAGACCATGGGTAGATTAGACAACAAGAGTTAAGACCATGGGTAGATTAGACAACAAGAGTTAAGACCATGGGTAGATTAGACAACAAATTAAGACCATGGGTAGATTAGACAACAAGAGTTAAGACCATGGGTAGATTAGACAACAAGAGTTAAGACCATGGGTAGATTAGACAACAAGAGTTAAGACCATGGGTAGATTAGACAACAAGAGTTAAGACCATGGGTAGATTAAACAACAAGAGTTTTCTTATATTTGTGTGTGTGTATGTGTGTGTATGCGTGTCTGTGTGCGCGTGTGTGTGTGTGTGTGTGTGTGTGTGTGTGTCTGACTGAGACAGAGACAGTGTGGAGATAAGAGTCTGTTTATTCCCCAGAGAGTGTGACCAGAGTCTCCCCAGAGTGTTTATTTATTTTACCTTTATTTAACCAGGTAGGCAAGTTGAGAACAAGTTCTCATTTACAATTGCGACCTGGCCAAGATAAAGCAAAGCAGTTCGACAGATACAACGACACAGAGTTACACATGGAGTAAAACAAACATACAGTCAATAATACAGTATAAACAAGTCTATATACAATGTGAGCAAATGAGGTGAGAAGGGAGGTAAAGGCAAAAAAGGCCATGGTGGCAAGGTAAATACAATATAGCAAGTAAAACACTGGAATGGTAGTTTTGCAATGGAAGAATGTGCAAAGTAGAAATACAAATAATGGGGTGCAAAGGAGCAAAATAAATAAATAAATTAAATACAGTTGGGAAAGAGGTAGTTGTTTGGGCTAAATTATAGGTGGGCTATGTACAGGTGCAGTAATATGTGAACTGCTCTGACAGTTGGTGCTTAAAGCTAGTGAGGGAGATAAGTGTTTCCAGTTTCAGAGATTTTTGTAGTTCGTTCCAGTCATTGGCAGCAGAGAACTGGAAAGAGAGGCGGCCAAAGAGTGAAGTGTGACCAGGGTCTCCCCAGAGAGTGACCAGAGTCTCCCCAGAGTGTGACCAGAGTCTCCCCAGAGTGTGACCAGGGTCTCTCCGGAGAGTGTGACCAGGTCTTCCACAGAGAGTGTGACCAGGGTCTTCCACAGAGAGTGTGACCAGGGTCCTCCCCAGAGAGTGTGACCAGGGTCCCCCCAGAGAGTGACCAGAGTCTCTCCAGAGTGTGACCAGAGTCTCCCCAGAGTGTGACCAGGGTCTCTCCAGAGTGTGACCAGAGTCTCCCCAGAGTGTGACCAGGGTCTCCCCAGAGAGTGACCAAAGTCTCCCCAGAGTGTGACCAGGGTCTCTCCGGAGAGTGTGACCAGGTCTTCCACAGAGAGTGTGACCAGGGTCTTCCACAGAGAGTGTGACCAGGGTCCTCCCCAGAGAGTGTGACCAGGGTCCTCCCCAGAGAGTGACCAGGGTCCTCCCCAGAGAGTGTGACCAGGGTCCTCCCCAGAGAGCGTGACCAGTGTCTTCCCCAGAGTGTGACCAGGGTCCTCCCCAGAGAGTCACCAGGGTCTTCCCAGAGAGTCACCAAAGTCTTCCCAGAGAGTCACCAGGGGTCTTCCCCAGAGTGTGACCAGGGTCTTCCCAGAGAGTGACCAGGGGTCTTCCCAGAGAGTGAACAGGGTCTTTCCAGAGAGTGAACAGGGTTTCCCAGTGAGTGACCAGGGTCTTCCCCAGAGAGTGTGATCAGGGTCCCCCCAGAGAGTGTGATCAGGGTCTCCCCAGAGTGTGACCAGGGTCTTCCCAGAGAGTGTGACCAGCGTGTTCCCCAGAGTGTGTGACCAGGGTCTTCCCCAGAGAGTGTGACCAGGGTCTTCCTTCTCTGCGCAGTGGGGTCTAATGCACTTCTGCTGTGCACAAACACACACCCGCACACACACACACACACACACACACACACACACACACACACACACACACACACACACACACACACACACACACACACACACACACACACACACACACACACACACACACACACACACCCTGAGAGATGCACCACTGCAGAAATGATGTGCAATGAGAATGACTGGACTCAGAGTGACAAGCTGGGCTCTAATAGGCAGGTACAGCTTTAGCTGCCACACGACCTAGCCAAAGAGTGGCCACTAAATTATTGAACAGGTGCAATACGTTAAGGCAGAGAGAGGGAAAGGTACTTCTCTAAAGTGGTTGCAGTATCCTTCCTTTGTTTGCTTCGGATCAGAAACCTCTTCCTCTCTATTCCCCAAAGATGCATTGTCTTCGTCGGTTGGAGGCCATAGCTCAGATTTGATTGTTTTCAGTAAAAAAAAAAAAATCAGAGCCTGGGTTGCCATGACGACAAAGTGGAATGTCATGCTGCATCACCTCATATGGAGCTCACCATTCAGAGCAAACTGGCGAACGACCAGGACATACAGACGCCTGATTTCACGACGCCAGGGGGTAAGAGACGGAGGATGAGAAGAGGAGAGGAGGAGGAAACTGACCTTGGAAGACTGTCCCTCTTGAGGTCTGTGGAGGTGGAGGTGGAGGTAAAGGGGGGGGGGGGGGGGTGTTTCACTCAGAAATCTGCTTCCTGCGAGCCTCCAATACGGGAACCAAATGGCGAGTGCCACAGCTGCAATCAGGTGAAACCCGCTGAATGCTAAATACTGGGGGGGGGGAACATTTAAAAATTATATACAGTACCAGTCAAAAGTTTGGACACACCTACTCATTCAAGGGATTTTCTATATTTTTACTACTTTCTTCATTGCAGAATAATAGTGAAGACATCAAAACTATGAAATAACTCATATGGATTCATGTAGTAACAAAAAAGTGTAAAACAAATCAAAATATATTTTATATTTGAGATTCTTCAAATTCATCCTTTGCCTTGATGACAGCTTTTCACACTCTTGGCATTCTGTCAACCAGCTTCACGAGGTAGTCACCTGGAATACATTTCATTTAACCATTGTGTTCTCAAAAGTTCATTTTAGACTTTTCCCCCTTCTAAAGCCAATCAGTTGTGTTGTGACAAGGTACAGACGGCATACAGAAGATAGCCCTGTTTGGTAACAGACCAAGTCTATATTATGGAAAGTACAGCTCAAAGAAGCAAAGAGAAACGACAGTGCATCATTACTGTCTATTATGACGACCGCCACAGGAAAGGAAGACCCAGAGTTACCTCTGCTACAGATGATAAGCTACCAACCTCAGAAATTGCAGCCCAAATAAATGCTTCACGGAGTTCAAGTAACAGACACATCGCAAAAACTGTTCAGAGGAGACTATGTGAATCATGCATTTGTGGTCAAATATTTGCAAAGAAACCACTACTAAAGGACACCGATAAAAATAAGAGACTTGCTTGGACCACACATATTGTATCCATATTACCTCAATTGGGCCGACCAACCAGTGCTCCCACACATTGGCTAACTGGGCTATCTGCATTGTGTCCCACCTCCCACCAACCCCTCTTTTTACTGCTACTCTCTGTTCATCATATATGCATCGTCACTTTAACCATACCTACATGTACATACTACCTCAATCAGCCTGACTAACAGGTGTCTGGATATAGCCTTGCTACTCTTATTTTCAAATGTCTTATTACTGGTGTTTTATTTATTTACTTACCTACACACACACACACGCACACACACACATACATTTTTATCACACTATTGGTTAGAGCCTGTATGTAAGCATTTCACTGTAAGGTGAAACCTGTTGTATTCGGAGGACGTGACAAATAAACTTTGATTTCATTTGATTTAAGGTTTTTAGTTAGAACCACCGTGTCTTTGTGAGTGAACGGATGATCTCTTCATGTGTGGTTCCCAACGTGAAGCATGGAGGAGGAGGTGTGATGGTGTGTGGGTGCTTTGCTGGTGACACTGTCAGTGATTTATTTAGAATTCAAGGCACACTTAACCATCGTGGCATCCACAGAATTCTGCAGCGGTACGCCATCCCATTTGGTTTGCGCTTAGTGGGACTATCATTTGTTTTTCAACAGGACAATGACCCAACACACCTCCAGGCTGTGTAAGGGCTATTAGACCAAGAATGAGAGTGATGGAGTGCTGCATCAGATGGCATCCACAATCACCTGACCTCAACCCAATTGAGATGGTTTGGGATGAGTTGGACCGCAGATGGAAGGAAAAGCATCCAACAAGTGCTCAGCATATGTGGGAACTGGTTGAGAGAATGCCAAGAGTGTGTAAAGCTGTCATCAAGGCAAAGGGTGGCTATTTTGAAAAATCTGAAATCTGAAATATAATTATAACTATAACTATACATTATTTTATATTTTTGATGTCTTCACTCTTATTCTACAATGTAGAAAATAGTAAAAATAAAGAAAAATCATTGAATGAGTAGGTGTGTCCAAACTTTTGACTGCTACTGCATGTATAAATATATACATATTGTTAAATATATTTTCCATTATTTGTTTCGCCTGACCCTACCATCCTTCCCCTAATTGCAGTAAACTAATGGACAGCAACACTACTTCCAGCTTATACATTCTACAGTTTAACCTCTCTGATCTCCCCATCCCGGATCCGGTATCAGGAATACAGACTCAAGCTCATTACCATAACGCAACGTTAACTATTCATGAAAATCGCAAATGAAATGAAATAAATATGCCATCTCTCAAGCTTAGCCTTTTGTAAACAACACTGTCATCTCAGATTTTCAAAATATGCTTCTCAACCATAGGAAAGCAATAATTTGTGTAAAAGTAGCTAGCTAGCGTAGCATTTAGCATTAGCATTAGCGTTAGCATCCAGCACGCAACATTTCAACAAAAACATAAAAGCCTTCAAATAAAATAATTTACCTTTGAAGAACTTCTGATGTTTTCAATGAGGATACTCTCAGTTAGATAGCAGATGCTCAGTTTTTCCAAAAAGATTCTTTGTGTATTAGAAATAGCTCCGTTTTATACATCACATTTGGCTACCAAAAAAAACAGAAAATTCAGTCCTCAAAACGCGAACTTTTTTCCAAATTAACTCCATAATATCGACTGAAAACATGGCAAACGTTGTTTAGAATCAATCCTCAAGGTGTTTTTCACATATCTCTTCAATGATATATCGTTCGTGGAAGCATGGTTTCTCCCCTCAATCAAATGGAAAAGTACAAGCAGCTGGCAATTCCGCACCGAATTCCACGCAGGACACCAGGCGGACACTTGGAAAATGTAGTCTCTTATGGTCAATCTTCCAATGATACGCCTACAAATACGTCACAATGCTGCTAACACCTTGGGGGAACGACAGAAAGTGTAGGCTCATTCCTTGCGCAATCACAGCCATATAAGGAGACAATGGAAAACAGAGCTTCAGAAATTCTGCTCATTTCCTGGTTGACGCATCATCTTGGTTTCGCCTGTAGAATGAGTTCTGGGGCACTTACAGACAATATCTTTGCAGATTCTGAAACTTCAGAGTGTTTTCTTTCAAAAACTGTCAAGAATATGCATAGTCGAGCATCTTTTCGTGACAAAATATCGCGCTTAAAACGGGAACGTTTTTTATCCAAAAATGAAATAGCGCCCCTAGAGATCAAAGAGGTTAAGTTGGAAGTTTACATACACTTAGGTTGGAGTCATAAAAACTAGTTTTTCAACCACTCCACATATTTCTTAATAACAAACTATAGTTTGGCAAGTCGGTTAGTCGGTTAGGACACCTATTTTGTGCAGTAATTTTTCCAACAATTATTAATAGACAGGTTATTTCACTGTATCACAATTCCAGTGGGGCAGAAGTGTACATACACTAAATTGACTGTGCCTTTAAACAGCTTGTAAAATTCCAGAAAATTATGTCATGGCTTTCGAAGCTTCTGATAGGCTAGTTTACATAATTTGAGTCAATTGGAGGTGTACTTGTGGATGTATTTCAAGGACTACCTTCAAACTCAGTGCCTCTTTGTTTGACATCAAGGGAAAATCAAAATAAATCATTCAAGACCTCGGAAAAAAATAGTAGACCTCCACAAGTCTGGTTCATCCTTGGGAGCAATTTCCAAACACCTCAAAGTATCATGTTCATCTGTACAAACAATAGTACACAAGTATAAACACCATGGAACCATGCAGCCGTCATACCGCTCAGGAAGGAGACGCGTTCTGTCTCCTAGAGATGAACATACTTTGATGCGAAAAGTGCAAATCCATCCCAGAACAAAATCAAAGGACCTTGTGAAGATGCTGGAGGAAACAGGTACAAATGTATCTACATCCACAGTAAAATTAGTCCTATATCGACATAACCTGAAAGCCCGCTCATCAAGGAAGAAGCAACTGCTCCAAAACCTCCATAAAAAAGCCAGACTACGGTTTGCAACTGCACATGGGGACAAAGAATGTACTTTTTGGAGGAAAAGGGGGAGGCTTGCAAGCCGAAGAACAACATCACAACTGTGAAGCACAGGGCTGGCAGCATCATGTTGTGGGTGTGCTTTGCTGCAGGAGGGACTAGTGCACTTCACAAAATAGATGGCATCATGAGATAGGGAAAATTATGTGGATATAATGAAGCAACATCTCAAGACATCAGTCAGGAAGTTAAAGCTTGGTCGCAAATGGGTCTTCCAAATGGACAATGACCCCAAGCATACTTCCAAAGTTGTGGCTAAATTGCTTAAGGACAACAAAGTCAAGGCATTGGAGTGGCCATCACAAAGCCCTGACCTCAATCCTATAGAAAATGTGTGGGCAGAACTAAAAAAGCGTGTGCGAGCAAGGAGACCTACAAACCTGACTCAGTTACAGCAGCGCTGTCAGGAGGAATGGGCTTATTGTGGGAGGCTTGTGGAAGGCTACCTGAAACATTTGACCCAAGTTCAACAATTTAAAATCATTCTCTCTGCTATTATTGTCACGTTCTGACCTTTTATTTCCTTTGTTTTGTCGTTATTTAGTATGGTCAGGGCGTGAGTTGGGGTGGGCAGTCTATGTATGTTTTTCTATGATTTTGGGATTTCTATGTTTCGGCCTAGTATGGTTCTCAATCAGAGGCAGGTGTCATTAGTTGTCTCTGATTGAGAATCATACTTAGGTAGCCTGGGTTTCACTGTTTGTTTGTGGGTGATTGTCTAGTTGCATGTTAGCACTATGTTTCATTAGCAGTCACGGTCGTTTGTTGTTTTGTTAGCTTGTTCAGTTTACGTCGTGTTTTTCGTCATTCAACAAAAGGAATGCACTCATACCACGCTGCGCTTTGGTCCGCTTCACACGACGATCGTGACAATCATTCTGACATTTCACATTCTTAAAATAGTGGTGATCCTAACTGACCTAAGATAGGACGTTTTTACTTAATTAAATTAGATTACGTCAGGAATTGTGGAAAAACTGAGTTTAGATGTATTTTGCTAAGGTGTTCTTCAACTTCTGACTTCAACTGTATATATATTTCACGGACACAGTATATTTTACAATCGTTTTTATTTTTTTTATTTCCATCCTTCAGCTCCACTCAACCCCTCAATCTATCTCTGAACACCATCCAGTTTTTATTTATTTTTGCCATATATTTTTCAAATGTGCCGGTATATTTCACAAAAGTTCTGAACTTTTCTATTCTAATAAATTCTACAAATTGTAAATCGATTGACTTTGACTTTTTAAATCACCTAGCAGTGCTGGGTTGGCTCCAGGTAAATATTGCAATATGCTATATATTCACAGAGAGAGAGAGAGAGAGATTTAGAGTGAGAGAGAGATATTTAGAGAGAGAGTGAGAAAGGGAGAGAGAAAGAGATTTAGAGTGAGAGAGATGGAGACAGTGATGAAGATAGGTTTGAGCTCGGTTTCAACAGTGTTGTGTATCATGGGACCCCCTGTCAGACAATGCCTCTACTCTCCCTTCACGCTGGGGTCTAACTGACAATAACAGCTCTCACTGTCATTGCTGATGGCTAGATTATTCACAATAACAAATGGGGTTGAGTGAAGAGAGGTGCAGATGCCATAGATCACCCCCCCATCTTTAATCCAACCCCCACCACCGACACATCCCCTGGATGTTGAGTTTTCTAGTTGGATTATTCACACAAACAAAGACAAGTGAAAGACAAAGCAGATTAAAATCAGGTAAAACAGGTGAGGTTGGAACCCCTAGAAGGTTAGTATGAAAACCAATACAATATACACAACAGCGGATGTTCAATCAATTCAACAAGGCATCAATTAAACAAGACATCAATTAGACAAGGCATCAATTAGACAAGGCATCAATTAGACAACGCATCAATTAGACAACGCATCAATTAGACAACGCATCAATTAGACAACGCATCAATTAGACAACGCATCAATTAGACAACGCATCAATTAGACAAGGCATCAATTAGACAACGCATCAATTAGACAACGCATCAATTAGACAACGCATCAATTAGACAACGCATCAATTAAACAAGACATCAATTAGACAAGACATCAATTAGACAACGCATCAATTAGACAACGCATCAATTAGACAAGACATCAATTAGACAACGCATCAATTAGACAACGCATCAATTAAACAAGACATCAATTAGACAAGGCATCAATTAAACAAGACATCAATTAGACAACGCATCAATTAAACAAGACATCAATTAGACAAGGCATCAATTAGACAAGGCATCAATTAGACAAGGCATCAATTAGACAACGCATCAATTAAACAACGCATCAATTAGACAACGCATCAATTAGACAAGGCATCAATGAGACAAGGCATCAACTAGACAAGGCATCAATTAGACAAGGCATCAATTAGACAAGGCATCAATTAGACAAGGCATCAATTAGACAACGCATCAATTAGACAACGCATCAATTAGACAAGGCATCAACTAGACAAGGCATCAACTAGACAAGGCATCAATAAGACAAGGCATCAACTAGACAAGGCATCAATTAGACAACACATCAATTAGACAAGGTATGAATTAGTCAAGCTATGTGTTAGTGTTAGGCTACATGGAGTAGTTTAGTACATCAGGCTGACCCCTAGTCTAATACTGGGTAGTTCAGTTCATCAGGCTGACCACTGACCTCTAGTCTACTACTGGGTAGTTCAGTTCATTAGGCTGACCCCTAGTCTACTACTGGGTAGTTCAGTTCATCAGGCTGACCCCTAGTCTAATACTGGGTAGTTCAGTTCATCAGGCTGACCCCTGACCTCTAGTCTACTACTGGGTAGTTCAGTTCATTAGGCTGACCCCTAGTCTACTACTGGCTAGTTCAGTTCATCAGGCTGACCCCTGACCGCTAGTCTACTACTGGGTAGTTCAGTTCATCAGGCTGACCCCTGACCCCTAGTCTACAACTGCGTTGTTTGGTTCATCAGTCTGACCCCTAGTCTATTACTGGGTAGTTCAGTTCATCAGGCTGACCCCTAGTCTACTACTGGGTAGTTTGGTTAATCAGGCTGACCTCTGACCCCTAGTATACTACTTGGTTGTTCAGTTCATCATGCTGAACCCTGACCCCTAGTCTACTACATGGTAGCTCAGTTCATCAGGCTGACCACTGACCCATAGTCTAATACTGGGTAGTTCAGTTCTTCAGGCTGATCCCTGACCCCTAGTCTACAACTGGGTAGGTCAGTTCATCAGGCTGACCCCTAGTCTACTACTGGGTAGTTTGGTTAATCAGGCTGACCTCTGACCCCTAGTATACTACTTGGTTGTTCAGTTCATCATGCTGAACCCTGACCCCTAGTCTACTACATGGTAGCTCAGTTCATCAGGCTGACCACTGACCCATAGTCTACTACTGGGTAGTTCAGTTCATCAGGCTGACCCCTGACCCCTAGTCTACTACTGGGTAGTTCGGTTCATCAGTCTGATCCCTGACCCCTAGCCTAATACTGGGTAGTTTAGGTCATCAGTCTGACCCCTAGTCTACTACATGGTAGCTCAGTTCATCAGGCTGACCACTGACCCATAGTCTAATACTGGGTAGTTCAGTTCATCAGCCTGAACCCTGACCCCTAGTCTACAACTGCGTAGTTTGGTTCATCGGGATGACCCTTGATCCATAGTCTACAACTGCGTAGTTTGGTTAATCAGTCTGACCCCTAGTCTACTACTAGGTAGTTCAGATCATCAGGCTGATCCCTAGTCTAATACTGGGTAATTCAGTTCACCAGCCTGACCCCTGACCCCTAGTCTACAACTGCATAGTTTGGTTCTTCGGGATGACCCTTGACCCCTAGTCTACAACTGCGTAGTATGGTTCATCAGTCTGACCCCTAGTCTAATACTGGGTACTACAGTTCTGTCTCTATTGTATTATGACAGACCAGCTAGATCTACTGTCTTTATTATATTATGACAGAACAGCTGGATCTACTGTTTCTATTATATTATGACAGACCAGCTAGATCTACTGTCTTTATTAAATTATGACAGAACAGCTGGATCTACTGTCTCTATTATAGTATGTCAGACCAGCTACATCTACTGTCTCTATTATATTATGACAGACCAGCTAGATCTACTGTCTCTATTATATTATGACAGACCAGCTAGATCTTCTGTCTCTATTAAAATATGACAGACCAGCTAGATCTACTGTCTCTATATCTCTATTATATTATGAAAGACCAGCTAGATCTTCTGTCTCTATGTCTCTATTATATTTTTACAGACCAGCTAGATCTACTGTCTCTATTATATTATGAAAGAGCAGCTACTCTCTCTATTGTAATATGACAGACCAGATTGATCTACTGTCTCTATTGTATTATGACAGACCAGCAAGATCTACTGTCTCTATTGTATTATGACAGACCAGCTAGATCTACTGTCTCTATTATATTTTGACAGTCCAGCTAGATCTACTGTCTCTATTATTATGTGACAGACCAGCTAGATCTACCGTCTCTAATATATTATGACAGAACAGCTAGATCTACTGTCTCTATTAAAATATGACAGACCAGCTAGATCTACTGTCTCTATGTCTCTATTATATTATGAGAGACCAGCTAGAACTACTGTCTCTATTAAAATATGACAGACCAGCTAGATCTACTGTCTCTATTAAATTATGAAAGACCAGCTAGATGTGCTGTCTCTATTATATTATGACAGACCAGCTGGATGTACTGTCTCTCCTATAATATGACAGACCAGGTAGATCTACTGTCTCTATTATATTATGACAGAACAGCTAGATCTACTGTCTCTATTATATTATGACAGACCAGCTACATCTACTGTCTCTATTATATTATGACAGACCAGCTAGATCTTCTGTCTCTATTAAAATATGACAGACCAGCTAAATCTACTGTCTCTATATCTCTATTATATTATGACAGACCAGCTAGATCTACTGTCTCTATTATATTATGAAAGACCCCTGACCCCTAGTCTACAACTGCGTAGTTTGGTTCATCGGGATGACCCTTGATCCATAGTCTACAACTGCATAGTTTGGTTCATCAGTCTGACCCCTAGTCTACTACTAGGTAGTTCAGATCATCAGGCTGATCCCTAGTCTAATACTGGGTAGTTCAGTTCACCAGCCTGACCCCTGACCCCTAGTCTACAACTGCGTAGTTTGGTTAATCGGGATGACCCTTGATCCATAGTCTACAACTGCGTAGTTTGGTTCATCAGTCTGACCCCTAGTCTACTACTAGGTAGTTCAGATCATCAGGCTGATCCCTAGTCTAATACTGGGTAGTTCAGTTCACCAGCCTGACCCCTGACCCCTAGTCTACAACTGCATAGTTTGGTTCTTCGGGATGACCCTTGACCCCTAGTCTACAACTGCGTAGTTTGGTTAAT
Source organism: Oncorhynchus mykiss (assembly GCF_057628025.1). Lineage (NCBI taxonomy): Eukaryota > Metazoa > Chordata > Actinopteri > Salmoniformes > Salmonidae > Oncorhynchus > Oncorhynchus mykiss. The sequence continues at coordinate 7,951,960 of NC_143036.1, read as the reverse complement.
CGGGATGACCCTTGATCCATAGTCTACAACTGCGTAGTTTGGTTCATCAGTCTGACCCCTAGTCTACTACTAGGTAGTTCAGATCATCAGGCTGATCCCTAGTCTAATACTGGGTAGTTCAGTTCACCAGCCTGACCCCTGACCCCTAGTCTACAACTGCGTAGTTTGGTTAATCGGGATGACCCTTGATCCATAGTCTACAACTGCGTAGTTTGGTTCATCAGTCTGACCCCTAGTCTACTACTAGGTAGTTCAGATCATCAGGCTGATCCCTAGTCTAATACTGGGTAGTTCAGTTCACCAGCCTGACCCCTGACCCCTAGTCTACAACTGCATAGTTTGGTTCTTCGGGATGACCCTTGACCCCTAGTCTACAACTGCGTAGTATGGTTCATCAGTCTGACCCCTAGTCTAATACTGGGTATTACAGTTCTGTCTCTATTATATTACAGACTAGCTAGATCTACTGTCTTTATTATATTATGACAGAACAGCTGGATCTACTGTTTCTACTATATTATGACAGACCAGCTAGATCTACTGTCTTTATTATATTATGACAGAACAGCTGGATCTACTGTCTCTATTATAGTATGTCAGACCAGCTAGATCTACTGTCTCTATTATATTATGACAGACCAGCTAGATCTACTGTCTCTATTATATTTTGACAGTCCAGCTAGATCTACTGTCTCTATTATTATGTGACAGACCAGCTAGATCTACTGTCTCTAATATATTATGACAGAACAGCTCGATCTACTGTCTCTATTATATTATGACAGACCAGCTAGATTTTCTGTCTCTATTAAAATATGACAGACCAGCTAGATCTACTGTCTCTATTATATTATGAAAGACCAGCTAGATGTGCTGTCTCTATTATATTATGACAGACCAGCTGGATGTACTGTCTCTCCTATAATATGACAGACCAGCTAGATCTACTGTCTCTATTATATTATGACAGAACAGCTAGATCTACTGTCTCTATTATATTATGACAGACCAGCTAGATCTACTGTCTCTATGTCTCTATTATATTATGAGAGACCAGGTAGAACTACTGTCTCTATTAAAATATAACAGACCAGCTAGATCTACTGTCTTTATGTCTCTACTATATTATGACAGACCAGCTAGAACTACTGTCTCTATTAAAATATAACAGACCAGCTAGATCTACTGTCTCTATTAAATTATGAAAGACCAGCTAGATGTGCTGTCTCTATTATATTATGACAGACCAGCTGGATGTACTGTCTCTCCTATAATATGACAGACCAGCTAGATCTACTGTCTCTATTATATTATGACAGAACAGCTAGATCTACTGTCTCTATTATATTATGACAGACCAGCTAGATCTACTGTCTCTATTATATTATGACAGACCAGCTAGATCTTCTGTCTCTATTAAAATATGACAGACCAGCTAAATCTACTGTCTCTATATCTCTATTATATTATGACAGACCAGCTAGATCTACTGTCTCTATTATATTATGAAAGACCCCTGACCCCTAGTCTACAACTGCGTAGTTTGGTTCATCGGGATGACCCTTGACCCATAGTCTACAACTGCGTAGTTTGGTTCATCAGTCTGACCCCTAGTCTACTACTAGGTAGTTCAGATCATCAGGCTGATCCCTAGTCTAATACTGGGTAGTTCAGTTCACCAGCCTGACCCCTGACCCCTAGTCTACAACTGCATAGTTTGGTTCTTCGGGATGACCCTTGACCCCTAGTCTACAACTGCGTAGTATGGTTCATCAGTCTGACCCCTAGTCTAATAGTGGGTATTACAGTTCTGTCTCTATTATATTATGACAGACCAGCTAGATCTACTGTCTTTATTATATTATGACAGAACAGCTGGATCTACTGTTTCTACTATATTATGACAGACCAGCTAGATCTACTGTCTTTATTATATTATGACAGAACAGCTGGATCTACTGTCTCTATTATAGTATGTCAGACCAGCTAGATCTACTGTCTCTATTATATTATGACAGACCAGCTAGATATACTGTCTCTATTATATTATGACAGACCAGCTAGATCTTCTGTCTCTATTAAAATATGACAGACCAGCTAAATCTACTGTCTCTATTATATTATGACAGACCAGCTAGATCTTCTGTCTCTATTAAAATATGACAGACCAGCTAAATCTACTGTCTCTATATCTCTATTACATTATGACAGACCAGCTAGATCTACTGTCTCTATGTCTCTATTATATTTTTACAGACCAGCTAGATCTACTGTCTCTATTATATTATGAAATAGCAGCTAGATCTACTCTCTCTATTGTAGTATGACAGACCAGATTGATCTACTGTCTCTATTGTATTATGACAGACCAGCAAGATCTACTGTCTCTATTGTATTATGACAGACCAGCTAGATCTACTGTCTCTATTATATTTTAACAGTCCAGCTAGATCTACTGTCTCTATTATAATGTGACAGACCAGCTAGATCTACTGTCTCTAATATATTATGACAGAACAGCTAGATCTACTGTCTCTATTAAAATATGACAGACCAGCTAGATCTACTGTCTCTATGTCTCTATTATATTATGAGAGACCAGCTAGAACTACTGTCTCTATTATATTATGACAGACCAGCTAGATCTACTGTCTCTATTAAATTATGAAAGACCAGCTAGATGTGCTGTCTCTATTATATTATGACAGACCAGCTGGATGTACTGTCTCTCCTATAATATGACAGAACAGCTAGATCTACTGTCTCTATTATATTATGACAGACCAGCTAGATCTACTGTCTCTATTATATTATGACAGACCAGCCAGATCTACTGTCTCTATGTCTCTATTATATTATGAGAGACCAGGTAGAACTACTGTCTCTATTATATTATGACAGAACAGCTAGATATACTGTCTCTATTATATTATGACAGACCAGCTAGATCTTATGTCTCTATTATATTATGACAGACCAGCTAGATCTACTGTCTCTATTATATTATGACAGAACAGGTGGATCTACTGTCTCTATTATATTATGACAGACCAGCTAGATCTACTGTCTCTTTTATAATATGACAGACCAGCTAGATCTACTGTCTCTATTGTATTATGACAGACCAGCTAGATCTACTGTCTCTATTGCATTATGACACCAGCTAGATCTACTGTCTCTATTATATTATGACCAATACTAAGCCCTGACCCCTAGTCAGTATAAACGTGCTCCCAGCGAGGACCGAGGGATCGGATTTGGAAAACCCCGGTCTGAGACTCCTTTCTCATCTGTTTGAACAGAAATCAAAAACCTTTGCTTAATCCTCATTTTTAGGATGGAAATGGTTGAAAATTGTATATACTGTATGTCTTCATTTCTCAAAAATATAGACTCTTTCGCTTTCATTTGACACCTAATTTGACATGCACCTATGAACTTCACATTGGTGCCCATAAATCGTTTTAGATATAAATGGCCATAGCCTTAGCCAGCCAGCTAGCTAACATACTATAAATATAATTCCTCTCTGTTATTTGAGTCGGGTTGTTGAGTAGAATAAATTAGCTAAGTAAATGCAAGGTAAACTAAGAAGAAGAACATATAGAACTACATATTGCTCTCTGCCTCTCTCTTTGCTGCTTCTTTTGAATTATTGAACAAGTTAATTTGTTGAAAACTATTCAACTATTGTCTTTCTCTCTCTTTTAGTCAGCTAGAGAAAGAGAGTGGACAACAGATAGTCAACAAGAGAGAGGGGACAACAGACAGTCAACTAGAGAGAGGGGACAACAGACAGTCAACTAGAGAGAGGGGACAACAGACAGTCAACTAGAGAGAGGGGACAACAGACAGTCAACTAGAGAGAGGGGACAACAGACAGTCAACTAGAGAGAGGGGACAACAGACAGTCAACTAGAGAGAGGGGAAAACAGACAGTCAACTAGGGAGAGGGGACAACAGACAGTCAACTAGAGAGAGGGGACAACAGACAGTCAACTAGAGAGAGGGGACAACAGACAGTCAACTAGAGAGAGGGGACAACAGACAGTCAACTAGAGAGAGGGGACAACAGACAGTCAACTAGAGAGAGGGGACAACAGACAGTCAACTAGAGAGAGGGGAAAACAGACAGTCAACTAGGGAGAGGGGACAACAGACAGTCAACTAGAGAGAGGGGACAACAGACAGTCAACTAGGGAGAGGGGACAACAGACAGTCAACTAGAGAGAGGGGACAACAGACAGTCAACTAGAGAGAGGGGACAACAGACAGTCAACTAGAGAGAGGGGAAAACAGACAGTCAACTAGGGAGAGGGGACAACAGACAGTCAACTAGAGAGAGGGGACAACAGACAGTCAACTAGGGAGAGGGGACAACAGACAGTCAACTAGGGAGAGGGGACAACAGACAGGCAACTAGAGAGAGGGGACAACATACAGTCAACTAGAGAGAGGGGAAAACAGACAGTCAACTAGGGAGAGGGGACAACAGACAGTCAACTAGAGAGAGGGGACAACAGACAGTCAACTAGAGAGAGGGGACAACAGACAGTCAACTAGGGAGAGGGGACAACAGACAGTCAACTAGGGAGAGGGGACAACAGACAGTCAACTAGAGAAAGGGGATAACAGACAGTCAACTAGGGAGAGGGGACAACAGACAGTCAACTAGGGAGAGGGGACAACAGACAGTCAACTAGAGAAAGGGGACAACAGACAGTCAACTAGACAGAGGGGACAACAGACAGTCAACTAGAGAGAGGGGACAACAGACAGTCAACGAGAGAAAGAGGGGGACTAACAGACAGTCCATTAGAGAAAGAGAGGGGACAACAGACAGTCAACTAGAGAAAGAGAGGGGACAACAGACAGTCAACGAGAGAAAGAGGGAGACTAACAGACAGTGAATTAGAGAAAGAAGGGGACTAACAGACAGTCAATTAGAGAAAGAGAGGGGACAACAGACAGTCAAACAACAAATAATGCATGCAGAGCAGAATTAGGCCCATTCCCGTTAATCATCAAAATCCAGAAAGGAGCCATTAAATTCTATAACCACCTAAAAATAAGTGATTCCCAAGCCTTCCATAACAAAGCCATCACCTACAGAGAGATGAACCTGGAGAAGAGTCCCCTAAGCAAGCTGGTCCTGGGGATCTGTTCACAAACACAAACACACCCCACAGAGCCGCAGGACAGCAGCACAATCAGACCCAACCAAATCATGAGAAGACGGCTTGACAGAAATGGTTGCAGGAGGTGAATGTTGATCTCTGTTGTATACATATCCAGATGGTGCTGCGTACTATTTTGCGCAATGACGCTGTCGGTGTGTTCGAATCAATAGCCTTGCTATTGGGGAAAGGTCAACGCAGGCAGACCTGGCTCTCAAGAGAAGACAGGCTATGTGCACACTGCCCACAAAATGAAGTGGAAACTGAGCTGCACTTCCTAACCTCCTGTCCAATGTATGACCATATTAGAGACACATATTTCCCTCAGATTACACAGATCAACAAAGAATTTGAAAACAAATCCAAATTTGATAAACTCCCATGTCTATTGGGTGAAATACCACAGTGTGCCATCACAGCAGCCAGATTTGTGACCTGTTGTCAAAAGAAAAGGGCAACCAGTGAAGAACAAACACCATTGTAAATACAACCCGTATTTATGTTTATTTTCCGTTTTGTACTTTAGCTATTTTGAAATATCTATTATTTTGAAACTTTTGTGAGTGTAATGCTTAATGTTAACTTTTTATTGTTTATTTCACTTTTGTTAATCCATTTCACTTGCTTTGGCAATGTAAATATACGTTTCCAATGCCGATAAAGCCTCTTGATTTGAATTGAGAGAGAGAGAGAGAGAGAGAGAGAGATAGAGAGAGAGAGAGAGAGAGAGATAGAGAGAGAGAGAGAGAGAGAGAGAGAGAGAGAGACAGAGACATAGAGAGAGAGAGAGAGAGAGAGAGAGAGAGAGACATAGAGAGACAGAGAGAGAGAGAGAGAGAGAGAGAGACAGAGACATAGAGAGAGAGAGAGAGAGAGAGAGAGAGAGAGAGAGACATAGAGAGACAGAGAGAGAGAGAGAGAGATAGAGAGACAGAGAGAGAGAGAGAGAGATACACACGGAAAATATATTTATTTTAAATACTGTAAAACAATTTGAAATTAGATTTTGACAGACGATCGAGAAATACAAGAGAGTAGAAATTGATCTGCCATTTCATTTCGGCTCTCATAAACTAGAGGATTATTAGAGGCTTAGATGATAAACCTGGTTGGCTGGGAAACTGACTGACAGACAGACAGACGGACAGACAGATTGAGAAAAGGAATTTGACAGTAGATCTCGCCAAAATGAGAAGACAGCTCATATACAGCTAGGAGCAGTTCAACTAACCCTACAGTAATGAATGACTTATCCCCTACATACGTCTGGCCCAGCCAGCTCCTAAATAATAAAACAACATAGACCTAGGTGTTATGTGGAGATCATTAGAAGTGGGAGTACACACACACACACACACAGACACACACACACACACACACACACACACACACACACACAGAGACACACAGAGACACACACACACACACACACACACACACACACACACACACACACACACACACACACACACACACACACACACACACACACACACACACACACACACACACACACACACACACACACACACAGTGGTGAATGAACGAGAATTAGCTGCCTTCCATTAAAAAGCATAGAATAAGATGACCCAGACTGGGTTGCCTCCTCCAAGTTAAAACGAATGGTGGTCTACTGTCTATCAACACCAAAACCCTTGGTGATGAATTTCATATGGGCGCTGAGGGGTTGTGAGGATATACCCAGCTAGCACATAACGTTCTGAGAACCATACTGTCTATTTGGTGAGAGGGTGGTTGCCCTATGGTTGTTTTGCATACGACCTTCTTTCAACTTTCTGGGAGTGGTGCAGGCTTGGATCTGGAACATTCTCAGCATATTTAAAGAAACTTAAGTTCTAAGTTATTTTCTTGGAATTTCCTAAAATATGGTGACATTTCATTTCAATTTTGGTTCTAGGAATGTTCTCCAACTGGTTTCACATTGGGAATTAAATAATTCAGAGATAATTCAAACCTCCCAGGAAAACTTTCAGGGAACCATAGTAAAATGTTCTCAGAACCTCCCTGCAACCTAAAAAAAAATGCTGTTTCCATAACAGCCGAAATGTTCACTACTGTTTTCAAAATGTTTAAAAAAACTTTCAGTTGTACCAGTCAGGAAACTTATGGCTTCGATCCCAGAACCAATGGGAAACCAAAAACGCATGATCCCACAACTTCCAAGGAACCAAATGTGCTGCCTGGGTAGGAACGCGATAGTCTTGAAACAAATTGCACCACCGCAAAACACATCTAGGATCTCGTCAGACCCTGATTCGAACAGCATTTTGAAGTCAATGTGTGTGAATACTTTCTGAATGCATTGAATATGTCATTCGACCAGTGGGCCCAGATGACTCATTTGCTACGGTGAGAGAAATCCTGTTGGATTATTTCAATTTAAGTGATTGTTTTTTGGGCTCACAGCTGATTGCACACTGTGCAGCAAAAGGCTAGGTTTACTCAACACATCGATCTTCTAGATGATAATGAACATACATCATCACCGTGCGATGCCTCCTACCCACTCACTCTAAATGTTATTGCAGAGGAGTCTGGCCGGCTGCTCTCTCTAACAAGGTGGAAACAAGAGCAAAGTTCTGTTGCCTGGCTGTCATTTTTCTGAGAAATAGACTGACTGACACAATGAATTTACATGTAGTCAGTCAGACATTACGTATTGCTGAAATGTTTCACGCCTGCTAATGTGGCCTCAATATAAGGCACCTGGAGAATGCCAGGCAGTCTTTGGCACCTGAAATAGAGACGGGGGACTTTAATGGACACTGCTCTTATCTGGGCCTGGCCTAGTATAGTGTGTATGGGTAATCACATCAAATCAAATCATATTTATTTATATAGCCCTTCTTACATCAGTGCTGTACTGAAACCCAGCCTAAAACCCCAATAAGCAAGCAATGTAGGTGTAGAAGCACGGTGGCTAGGAAACTCCCTAGAAAGGACAGGACCTAGGAAGAACCCTAGAGGGTAACCAGACTGTGAGGGGTGGCCAGTCCTCTTCTGGCTGTGTTGAGTGGAAATTGTAACAGAACATGGCCAAGATGTTCAAATGTTCTGTTACAATCTCCACTCAACACAGCCAGATGACCAGCAGGGTCAAATAATAATAATCACAGTGGCTGTCGAGGGTGCAACAGGTCAGCACCTCAGGAGTCAATGTCAGTTGGCTTTTCATAGCCGATCATTCAGAGTATCTCTACCGCTCCTGCTGTCTCTTGGGGGTTGAAAACACCAGGTCTGGGACAGGTAGCACGTCCTGTGAACAGAATAGGGTTCCATAGCCGCAGGCAGAATTGTTGAAACAGGAGCAGCAGCACGGCCAGGTGGACTTGGGACAGCAAGGAGTCCTCAGGCCAGGTAGTCCTGAGGCATGGTCCTAGGGCTCAGGTACTCCGAGAGAGAGAGAGAAAGAAAGAAAGAAAGAAAGAAAGAAAGAAAGAAAGAAAGAAAGAAAGAAAGAAAGAAAGAAAGAAAGAAAGAAAGAAAGAAAGAAAGAAAGAAAGAAAGAAAGAAAGAGAGAGAGAAAGAAAGAGAGAGAGAATTAGAGAGAGCATACTTAAATTCACACAGTACACCGGATAAGACAGCAGAAATACTCCAGATATAACAGACTGACCCTAGCCCCCCGGCACGTAAACTATTGCAGCATAAATACTGGAGGCTGAGACAGGAGGGGTCAGGAGACACTGTGGCCCCGTCCAACGATACCCCCAGACAGGGCCAAACAGGCAGGATATAACCCCACCCACTTTGCCAAAGCACGGCCTCCACACCACTAGAGGGATATCTTCAACCACCAACTTACCATCCTGAGACAAGGCTGATCATAGCCCACGAAGATCTCAACTCAAGGGGGGGCAACCCAGACAGGAAGATCACGTCAGTGACTCAACCCTCTCAAGTGACGCACCCCTTCTAGGGACGGCATGAAGGAGGACCAGTAGATCTAAGTAAACATAACTGGTACTGTGGAATCTGTGGGTTTGGAATGGGGTGCGTTGGATAATCCACAACAGTAGTTCTGGTGTGTGTGTTTTTCGTCACTGGTTAAATGGACATTTCGCAGGTGTCAGCATCTTTCGAAATTTGGACCCTGAGCAGCTGACCAATTAGAAAAAAAACGTTAATTCTGGGTTTACCAAGATTAGTGCGAGGGTAGTGACTTTGATTAGTCTATATAATAACTACATTCATAAAACAAGGTATAGGGTCAAACTGAACATCTAGTAAAACCCAGTCAGACATGTTACTCTGAACAAACTGAACACACACACACACACACACACACACACACACACACACACACACACACACACACACACACACACACACACACACACACACACACAGTTTGGCATGCTGCTCTGTCACCTTCCGTTAGTCCTGAAGAGTTAACCAGGGAGTAGTTTCTACCCATACTGTTCCCCGTTCACAACCTGCTGGCCCTGACAAATCTACAGGCTGGATTTAAATATTTACCTTAGAATGCCTCTGACACATTTTTCCCACAGCAATAAATACGTTCACAGCTCTACTAAGGCCAGTAGGGAGAATCAGACAGGGTACATTGGATAAGATGTAACATAGTTGATGGTTCAGACAGCGAGGGACAACTGATGAGGAAGAAACTGGTGTTAGGCTTTGTAAGCGTTAGCATCGTTAGCATGCTGTGTGTGAGAGTGGGATGGTGCTGGGATGTGTTGTGCTCCCAAGCAGGGTCTCGAGAGAATATCCCTCAAATGTGACAAGGCCATGCCAATGCACACTCAACACATGTATAGGTTGCTATTGAATGGTTTTGCTGTAGAGAGTAGTGTGAAATGTTTTATTTCATGTGTCTTGTTGGCGAAGGATTGCATAATTGAAGCCCTATACCAGAGCTATTGTGTTAGTTATCTCAATACCAAGGCCTGTTAATACGTAAGAAGAAGGTTTGATTGAATCTCTCTCTCTTTCTCAGCAGATTGTTATTTTAAAGGCCCAACATTATTGAAAAGCAGCATTCTGACTGGAGTGAGCAGAACTGATGACCTTGGTGCTGATGCTTAGCCGAGACGTTCAAGCTAAATTATTCAAATGAATTACTTCACCTCGGTTTTAAATGCTACTCATTTGGACAACTTCATGAAACTTGCAGGGTTTAAAGCCATAAAATATGCAAGGTAAAGCCCTCACTCGCTGTATAATGAATAAGCGCTCCTTGGAAATGACTCATTTGATCCAGGAAACAGTACTCTCAGGAGTTGGCAGGGTCACATCAGCAATATTAGTTGGAAGGGTTGTTAAACTGCTTTTGTCATCATTGTGTCATGGCAAGTTTAGAAAGTAAAGATTACATCATATGTTAACGTTCATCTTTTTTTCACATAAAAAGTAAACATTTTTGTCAATGATTTTGTTTCCAACTTGAAGAATAAATGAGTAAACACGTATATAATGTTGGTAAAGTGGTGTCCCTAGTCGTTAAAGTGGTGTCCCTAGTCAGTAGAGTGGTGTTCCTAGTCGTTAAAGTGGTGTCCCTAGTCGGCAGAGTGGTGTCCATAGTCGGCAGAGTGGTGTCCCTAGTCGTTAAAGTGGTGGCCCTAGTCGTTCAAGTGGTGTCCATAGTCGTTAAAGTGGTGTCCCTAGTTGGTAGAGTGGTGTCCCTAGTCGTTAAAGTGGTGTCCCTAGTCAGTAGAGTGGTGTCCCTAGTCATTAAAGTGGTGTCCCTAGTCGGCAGAGTGGTGTCCCTAGTCGGCAGAGTGGTGTCCCTAGTCGTTAAAGTGGTGTCCCTAGTCGGTAGAGTGGTGTCCCTAGTCGGTAGAGTGGTGTCCCTAGTCGGCAGAGTGGTGTCCCTAGTCGGTAGAGTGGTGTCCCTAGTCGGCAGAGTGGTGTCCCTAGTCGTTAAAGTGGTGTCCCTAGTCGGCAGAGTGGTGTCCCTAGTCGGCAGAGTGGTGTCCCTAGTCGTTAAAGTGGTGTCCCTAGTCGTTAAAGTGGTGTCCATAGTCGTTAAAGTGGTGTCACTAGTTGGTAGAGTGGTGTCCCTAGTCGTTAAAGTGGTGTCCCTAGTCAGTAGAGTGGTGTCCCTAGTCGTTAAAGTGGTGTCCCTAGTCGGCAGAGTGGTGTCCCTAGTCGGCAGAGTGGTGTCCCTAGTCGTTAAAGTGGTGTCCCTAGTCGGTAGAGTGGTGTCCCTAGTCGGTAGAGTGATGTCCCTAGTCGGCAGAGTGGTGTCCCTAGTCGGCAGAGTGGTGTCCCTAGTCGGTAGAGTGGTGTCCCTAGTCGGCAGAGTGGTGTCCCTAGTCGTTAAAGTGGTGTCCCTAGTCGGTAGACTAGTGTAGAGTGGTGTCCCTAGTCGGTAGAGTGGTGTCCCTAGTCGGTAAAGTGGTGTCCCTAGTCGTTAAAGTGGTGTCCCTAGTCAGTAGAGTGGTGTCCCTAGTCGGTAAAGTGGTGTCCCTAGTCAGTAGAGTGGTGTCCCCAGTCAGTAGAGTGGTGTCCCTAGTCGGTAGAGTGGTGTCTCTAGTCGGTAGAGTGGTGTCCCTAGTCGGCAGAGTGGTGTCCCTAGTCGGCAGAGTGGTGTCCCTAGTCGGTAGCGCAGTGTCCCTAGTCGGTAGAGTGGTGTCCTTAGTCGGCAGAGTAGTGTCCCTAGTCGGCAGAGTAGTGTCCCTAGTCAGCAGAGTAGTGTCCCTAGTCAGTAGAGTGGTGTCCCTAGTCAGTAGAGTGGTGTCCCTAGTCAGTAGAGTGGTGTCCCCAGTCAGTAAAGTGGTGTCCGTAGTTGGTAAAGTGCTGTCCCTAGTCAGTAGAGTGGTGTCCCTAGTCAGTAGAGTGGTGTCCCTAGTCAGTAGAGTGGTGTCCCCAGTCAGTAAAGTGGTGTCCCTAGTCGGTAGAGTGGTGTCTCTAGTCGGTAGAGTGGTGTCCCTAGTCGGCAGAGTGGTGTCCCTAGTCGGCAGAGTGGTGTCCCTAGTCGGTAGAGTAGTGTCCCTAGTCGGTAGAGTGGTGTCCCTAGTCGGCAGAGTGGTGTCCCTAGTCGTCAGAGTAGTGTCCCTAGTCGGCAGAGTGGTGTCCCTAGTCGGCAGAGTAGTGTCCCTAGTCGGCAGAGTAGTGTCCCTAGTCGGCAGAGTAGTGTCCCTAGTCGGTAGAGTAGTGTCCTTAGTCGGTAGAGTGGTGTCCCTAGTCGGTAAAGTGGAGTCCCTAGTCGGTAAAGTGGTGTCCCTAGTTAGTAGAGTGGTGTCCTTAGTCAGTAGAGTGGTGTCCCCAGTCAGTAAAGTGGTGTCCCTAGTCGGTAGAGTGGTGTCTCTAGTCGGTAGAGTGGTGTCCCTAGTCGGCAGAGTGGTGTCCCTAGTCGGCAGAGTGGTGTCCCTAGTCGGTAGAGTAGTGTCCCTAGTCGGTAGAGTGGTGTCCCTAGTCGGCAGAGTAGTGTCCCTAGTCGGCAGAGTAGTGTCCCTAGTCGGCAGAGTAGTGTCCCTAGTCGGCAGAGTAGTGTCCCTAGTCGGTAGAGTAGTGTCCCTAGTTGGTAGAGTGGTGTCCCTAGTCGGTAGAGTGGTGTCCCTAGTCGGTAGAGTGGTGTCCCTAGTCGGTAAAGTGGTGTCCCTAGTCGGTAAAGTCGTGTCCCTAGTCGTTTAAGTGCTGGCCCTAGTCAGTAGAGTGGTGTCCCTAGTCGGTAAAGTAGTGTCCCTAGTCGGTAGAGTGGTGTCTCTAGTCGGTAGAGTGGTGTCCCTAGTCGGCAGAGTGGTGTCCCTAGTCGGCAGAGTGGTGTCCCTAGTCGGCAGAGTAGTGTCCCTAGTCAGTAAAGTAGTGTCCCTAGTCGGTAAAGTGGTGTCGCTAGTCGGTAGAGTGGTGTCCCTAGTCGGTAGAGTGGTGTCCCTAGTCGGTAGAGTGGTGTCCCTAGTTGGTAGAGTGGTGTCCCTAGTTGGTAGAGTGGTGTCCCTAGTCGGTAGAGTGGTGTCCCTAGTCGGTAAAGTGGTGTCCCTAGTCGGTAAAGTCGTGTCCCAAGTCGTTAAAGTGGTGGCCCTAGTCAGTAGAGTGGTGTCCCTAGTCGGTAAAGTGGTGTCCCTAGTCGGCAGAGTAGTGTCCCTAGTCGGTAAATTAGTGTCCCTAGTCTGTAAAGTGTTGTCCCTAGTCGGTAAAGTGGTGTCGCTAGTCGGTAGAGCGGTGTCCCTAGTCGGTAAAGTGGTGTCCCTAGTCGGTAAAGTGGTGTTCCTAGTCGTTAAAGTGGTGGCCCTAGTCAGTAGAGTGGTGTCCCTAGTCGGTAAATTGGTGTCCCTAGTCGGTAAAGTGGTGTCCCTAGTCGGTAGAGTGGTGTCTCTAGTCGGTAGAGTGGTGTTCCTAGTCGGTAGAGTGGTGTCCCTAGTCGGTAGAGTGGTGTCCCTAGTCGGCAGAGTAGTGTCCCTAGTCGGTAAAGTAGTGTCCCTAGTCGGTAAAGTGGTGTCCCTAGTCGGTAAGGTGGTGTCGCTAGTCGGTAGAGTGGTGTCCCTAGTCGGTAAAGTGGTGTCCCTAGTCGGTAAAGTGGTGTTCCTAGTCGTTAAAGTGGTGGCCCTAATCAGTAGATTGGTGTCCCTAGTCGGTAAAGTGGTGTCCCTTGTCGGTAGAGTGGTGTCCCTAGTCGGTAGAGTGGTGTCCCTAGTCGGTAGAGTGGTGTCCCTAGTCGGTAAAGTGGTGTCCCTAGTCGGTAAAGTGGTGCCCCTAGTTGGTAAAGTGGTGTCCCTAGTAGGTAAAGTGGTGTCCTAGTCGGTAAAGTGGTGTCCCTAGTCGGTAAAGTGGTGTTCCTAGTCAGTAAAGTGGTGTCCCTAGTCGGTAGAGTAGTGTCCCTAGTCGGTAAAGTGGTGTCCCTAGTCGGTAAAGTGGTGGCCCTAGTCAGTAGAGTGGTGTCCCTAGTCGGTAAAGTGGTGTCCCTAGTCGGTAAAGTGGTGTCCCTAGTCGGTAAAGTGGTGTCCCTAGTCGGTAGAGTGGTGTCCCTAGTCGGTAGAGTAGTGTCCCTAGTCGGTAAAGTGGTGTCCCTAGTCGGTAGAGTGGTGTCCCTAGTCGGTAGAGTAGTGTCCCTAGTCGGTAAAGTGGTGTCCCTAGTCGGTAGAGTGGTGTCCCTAGTCGGCAGAGTGGTGTCCCTAGTCGGCAGAGTGGTGTCCCTAGTCGGCAGAGTAGTGTCCCTAGTCAGTAAAGTAGTGTCCCTAGTCGGTAAAGTGGTGTCGCTAGTCGGTAGAGTGGTGTCCCTAGTCGGTAGAGTGGTGTCCCTAGTCGGTAGAGTGGTGTCCCTAGTTGGTAGAGTGGTGTCCCTAGTTGGTAGAGTCGTGTCCCTAGTCGGTAGAGTGGTGTCCCTAGTCGGTAAAGTGGTGTCCCTAGTCAGTAAAGTCGTGTCCCAAGTCGTTAAAGTGGTGGCCCTAGTCAGTAGAGTGGTGTCCCTAGTCGGTAAAGTGGTGTCCCTAGTCGGCAGAGTAGTGTCCCTAGTCGGTAAAGTAGTGTCCCTAGTCTGTAAAGTGGTGTCCCTAGTCTGTAAAGTGGTGTCGCTAGTCGGTAGAGCGGTGTCCCTAGTCGGTAAAGTGGTGTCCCTAGTCGGTAAAGTGGTGTTCCTAGTCGTTAAAGTGGTGGCCCTAGTCAGTAGAGTGGTGTCCCTAGTCGGTAGAGTGGTGTTCCTAGTCGGTAGAGTGGTGTCCCTAGTCGGTAAAGTGGTGTCCCTAGTCGGTAAAGTCGTGTCCCAAGTCGTTAAAGTGGTGGCCCTAGTCAGTAGAGTGGTGTCCCTAGTCGGTAAAGTGGTGTCCCTAGTCGGCAGAGTAGTGTCCCTAGTCAGTAAAGTAGTGTCCCTAGTCTGTAAAGTGGTGTCCATAGTCGGTAAAGTGGTGTCGCTAGTCGGTAAAGTGGTGTCCCTAGTCGGTAAAGTGGTGTTCCTAGTCGTTAAAGTGGTGGCCCTAGTCAGTAGAGTGGTGTCCCTAGTCGGTAAATTGGTGTCCCTAGTCGGTAAAGTGGTGTCCCTAGTCGGTAGAGTGGTGTCCCTAGTCGGTAGAGTGGTGTTCCTAGTCGGTAGAGTGGTGTCCCTAGTCGGTAGAGTGGTGTCCCTAGTCGGCAGAGTAGTGTCCCTAGTCGGTAAAGTAGTGTCCCTAGTCGGTAAAGTGGTGTCCCTAGTCGGTAAAGTGGTGTCGCTAGTCGGTAGAGTGGTGTCCCTAGTCGGTAAAGTGGTGTCCCTAGTCGGTAAAGTGGTGTTCCTAGTCGTTAAAGTGGTGGCCCTAATCAGTAGATTGGTGTCCCTAGTCGGTAAAGTGGTGTCCCTAGTCGGTAGAGTGGTGTCCCTAGTCGGTAGAGTGGTGTCCCTAGTCGGTAGAGTGGTGTCCCTAGTCGGTAAAGTGGTGTCCCTAGTCGGTAAAGTGGTGCCCCTAGTTGGTAAAGTGGTGTCCCTAGTAGGTAAAGTGGTGTCCCTAGTCGGTAAAGTGGTGTCCCTAGTCGGTAAAGTGGTGTCCCTAGTCAGTAAAGTGGTGTCCCTAGTCGGTAGAGTAGTGTCCCTAGTCGGTAAAGTGGTGTCCCTAGTCGGTAGAGTGGTGTCCCTAGTCGGTAGAGTAGTGTCCCTAGTCGGTAAAGTGGTGTCCCTAGTCGGTAGAGTGGTGTCCCTAGTCGGTAGAGTAGTGTCCCTAGTCGGTAAAGTGGTGTCCCTAGTCGGTAGAGTAGTGTCCCTAGTCGGTAGAGTGGTGTCCCTAGTCGGTAGAGTAGTGTCCCTAGTCGGTAGAGTAGTGTCCCTAGTCGGTAGAGTAGTGTCCCTAGTCGGTAAAGTGGTGTCCCTAGTCGGTAGAGTAGTGTCCCTAGTCGGTAGAGTGGTGTCCCTAGTCGGTAGAGTAGTGTCCCTAGTCGGTAAAGTGGTGTCCCTAGTCGGTAAAGTGGTGTCCCTAGTCGGCCTACAGCTCAAATGTGAGAAGCTGATCGATTCATTCCAAAATCTGCAGCATACTGTTTATTTGATACATGCAAAAATGTTGCGACATAAATTAAATATTTGGTAATTTAACATGCATTTTGGACAAATCACAGTGCATAAAACATATTGTCCAATCAAAAACGGTTACATAATGAAACACATCAATACATAGCCTACTTGAATACAAAACTGAAATATAGTATATTTAGGTAAAATAAGCAAACATTAGGACATTTCTTGGTAGATGAGAGGTCTGGATCCCTGTGGGAACGAGGGAGTGACGTGGTTGTGGAGTCTGCTGCAGACGTTCTTCAGATCCCCAGGATATGTGTTTCCCCCCCCCCCCAAAAGATTCAGACGACCTAGAAGACGACAGTTACGCACCTGGTGGGTTGAAATGCCAAAGCAATACATTGTCTGATCATCTCTGGGTTTATATGACATGATATGATAAAACAGCTTTTGCAGAGAGAGGAGAATATAATATGTCTCTATCAGTGTCTAGTGGTATTTACAAGGACTTATCTGTATTCTTTTCTCCCTCAAATTATACCTGATAAATGTCTTGGCAAGTTTAATATTTCCGCTGCGGGATGGTGCATTTGTCATGGTTAAAGTGGGGAGCGGAGAAGGACACAGATGGGAACTCCCGCTTGCTGGCATTGAAGTATGAGCCACAGGTTGGACGGCATCTGCCCTCCCCCTCCTCGTCAGACTCACATGTGATTATTAATAATGATCACGTCTGCATAGACCTTCACCTGAAAAGTGAGATGTCACATCCACGCGAATACTGATACATGAATATAGTTCACTACTCGACCTGATATCATATCCTGTACTATTTTAATGGATCTACGACGACAAACATAAAGACATACAGTACAATCAATCAATGAATGATGTCCCATTACTCCCATGTTGCTGCACCTGAAGATCATGTCACTGAGCTTATTTTGGGTTCCAGACCTGGTACCTCTCCCACCACGGCCTCTAGGGAACAGAGGTTGGAGCTGACTGGTATCTCTCCCACCACGGCCTCTAGGGAACAGAGGTTGGAGCTGACTGTTTGGTACCTCTCCCACCACGGCCTCTAGGGAACAGAGTTTGGAGCTGACTGGTACCTCTCCCACCACGGCCTCTAGGGAACAGAGGTTGGAGCTGACTGGTACCTCTCCCACCATGGCCTCTAGGGAACAGAGGTTGGAGCTGACTGTTTGGTACCTCTCCCATTACATCCTCTAGGGAACAGAGGTTGGAACTGACTGGTACCTCTCCCATCACATCCTCTAGGGAACAGAGGTTGGAGCTGACTGGTACCTCCATGGCCACCAGGGAAAAGAGGTTGCAACTCAGAAGTGTCATGCCCAAATGGGCACTAAGAAGAGAAAAAAGAACACTATAACATCTAACAGACCCACCTTCAGCTGCAAACTCTGTTCCCTGGTGGCCATGGAGGTACCAGCCAATCATCTGCAACCTCTGTTCCCTGGTGGCCATGGAGGTACCAGCCAATCAACTGCAACATATGTTCCCTGGTGGATGAAGAGGTACCAGCAAATCAGCTGCAACCTCTGTTCCCTGGTGGGTGTAGAGGTACCAGCCAATCAACTGCAACCTCTGTTCCCTGGTGGGTGTAGAGGTACCAGCCAATCAACTGCAACCTCTGTTCCCTGGTGGATGTAGAGGTACCAGCCAATCAACTGCAACCTCTGTTCCCTGGTGGCCATGGAGGTACCAGCCAATCAACTGCAACCTCTGTTCCCTGGTGGATGTAGAGGTACCAGCCAATCATCTGCAACCTCTGTTCCCTGGTGGCCATGGAGGTACCAGCCAATCAACTGCAACCTCTGTTCCCTGGTGAATGTGGAGGTACCAGCCAATCACCTGCAACCTCTGTTCCCTGGTGGCCATGGAGGTACCAGCCAATCAACTGCAACCTCTGTTCCCTGGTGAATGTGGAGGTACCAGCCAATCACCTGCAACCTCTGTTCCCTGGTGGCCATGGAGGTACCAGCCAATCAACTGCAACCTCTGTTCCCTGGTGTATGTAGAGGTACCAGCCAATCAACTGCACTGCAACCTCTGATCCCTGGAAACAACACAAGGGAGAGGTTATTTTCACTGAAACCTATGGTAGTCTACACAGTCACTACGTCAAACCTAGGGGAGAGAAGTGAAAAGGCACAGAGACTGTACTGTATTGTTTTTTCTTCTTTCACACCCCTGAGTGAGAGGTGTCTGAGATAGAGCTACCCAGACAGACTGTAGTAATCTGATGTTGATCTAAGGCTCTAGTGACAGACTGTTTGTAGTCTGATATTCTGATGTTAATCTAAGGCTCTAGTGACAGACTGCAGTAGTCTGATGTTGATCTAAGGCTCTAGTGACAGACTGCAGTAGTCTGGTATTCTGATGTTGATCTAAGGCTCTAGTGACAGACTGTAGTAGTCTGCTGTTGATCAAAGGCTCTAGTGACAGACTGTAGTAGTCTGCTGTTGATCTAAGGCTCTAGTGACAGACTGCAGTAGTCTGATGTTGATCTAAGGCTCTAGTGACAGACTTTAGTAGTCTGGTATTCTGCTGTTGATCTAAGGCTCTAGTGACAGACTGTAGTAGTCTGCTGTTGATCAAAGGCTCTAGTGACAGACTGTAGTAGTCTGCTGTTGATCTAAGGCTCTAGTGACAGAGTGCAGTAGTCTGATATTCTGCTGTTGATCTAAGGCTCTAGTGACAGACTGTGGTAGTCTGATGTTGATCTAAGGCTCTAGTGACAGACTGTCTGATATTCTGATGTTGATCTAAGGCTCTAGTGACAGACTGCAGTAGTCTGCTGTTGATCTAAGGCTCTAGTGACAGACTGTTTGTAGTCTGATATTCTGATGTTAATCTAAGGCTCTAGTGACAGACTGCAGTAGTCTGATGTTGATCTAAGGCTCTAGTGACATACTTTAGTAGTCTGGTATTCTGCTGTTGATCTAAGGCTCTAGTGACAGACTGTAGTAGTCTGCTGTTGATCAAAGGCTCTAGTGACAGACTGTAGTAGTCTGCTGTTGATCTAAGGCTCTAGTGACAGAGTGCAGTAGTCTGATATTCTGCTGTTGATCTAAGGCTCTAGTGACAGACTGTGGTAGTCTGATGTTGATCTAAGGCTCTAGTGATAGACTGCAGTAGTCTGATGTTGATCTAAGGCTCTAGTGACAGACTGTAGTAGTCTCATCTTCTGCTGTTGATCTAAGGCTCTAGTGACAGACTGCAGTAGTCTGATATTCTGATGTTGATCTAAGGCTCTAGTGACAGACTGCAATAGTCTGATATTCTGATGTTGATCTAAGGCTCTAGTGACAGACTGTAGTAGTCTGATATTCTGATGTTGATCTAAGGCTCTAGTGACAGACTGTAGTAGTCTGATATTCTGATGTTGATCTAAGGCTCTAGTGACAGACTGTAGTAGTCTGATATTCTGATGTTGATCTAAGGCTCTAGTGACAGACTGTAGTAGTCTGCTGTTGATCTAAGGCTCTAGTGACAGACTGTAGTAGTCTGATGTTGATCTAAGGCTCTAGTGACAGACTTTAGTAGTCTGGTATTCTGCTGTTGATCTAAGGCTCTAGTGACAGACTGTAGTAGTCTGCTGTTGATCAAAGGCTCTAGTGACAGACTGTAGTAGTCTGCTGTTGATCTAAGGCTCTAGTGACAGAGTGCAGTAGTCTGATATTCTGCTGTTGATCTAAGGCTCTAGTGACAGACTGTGGTAGTCTGATGTTGATCTAAGGCTCTAGTGATAGACTGCAGTAGTCTGATGTTGATCTAAGGCTCTAGTGACAGACTGTAGTAGTCTGATATTCTGCTGTTGATCTAAGGCTCGAGTGACAGACTGCAGTAGTCTGATATTGATCTAAGGCTCTAGTGACAGACTGTCTGATATTCTGATGTTGATCTAAGGCTCTAGTGACAGACTGCAGTAGTCTGCTGTTGATCTAAGGCTCTAGTGACAGACTGTTTGTAGTCTGATATTCTGATGTTAATCTAAGGCTCTAGTGACAGACTGCAGTAGTCTGATGTTGATCTAAGGCTCTAGTGACAGACTTTAGTAGTCTGGTATTCTGCTGTTGATCTAAGGCTCTAGTGACAGACTGTAGTAGTCTGCTGTTGATCAAAGGCTCTAGTGACAGACTGTAGTAGTCTGCTGTTGATCTAAGGCTCTAGTGACAGAGTGCAGTAGTCTGATATTCTGCTGTTGATCTAAGGCTCTAGTGACAGACTGTGGTAGTCTGATGTTGATCTAAGGCTCTAGTGATAGACTGCAGTAGTCTGATGTTGATCTAAGGCTCTAGTGACAGACTGTAGTAGTCTGATATTCTGCTGTTGATCTAAGGCTCTAGTTACAGACTGCAGTAGTCTGATATTGATCTAAGGCTCTAGTGACAGACTGTCTGATATTCTGATGTTGATCTAAGGCTCTAGTGACAGACTGCAGTAGTCTGCTGTTGATCTAAGGCTCTAGTGACAGACTGTTTGTAGTCTGATATTCTGATGTTAATCTAAGGCTCTAGTGACAGACTGCAGTAGTCTGATGTTGATCTAAGGCTCTAGTGACATACTTTAGTAGTCTGGTATTCTGCTGTTGATCTAAGGCTCTAGTGACAGACTGTAGTAATCTGCTGTTGATCAAAGGCTCTAGTGACAGACTGTAGTAGTCTGCTGTTGATCTAAGGCTCTAGTGACAGAGTGCAGTAGTCTGATATTCTGCTGTTGATCTAAGGCTCTAGTGACAGACTGTGGTAGTCTGATGTTGATCTAAGGCTCTAGTGATAGACTGCAGTAGTCTGATGTTGATCTAAGGCTCTAGTGACAGACTGTAGTAGTCTCATCTTCTGCTGTTGATCTAAGGCTCTAGTGACAGACTGCAGTAGTCTGATATTCTGATGTTGATCTAAGGCTCTAGTGACAGACTGCAATAGTCTGATATTCTGATGTTGATCTAAGGCTCTAGTGACAGACTGTAGTAGTCTGATATTCTGATGTTGATCTAAGGCTCTAGTGACAGACTGTAGTAGTCTGATATTCTGATGTTGATCTAAGGCTCTAGTGACAGACTGTAGTAGTCTGATATTCTGATGTTGATCTAAGGCTCTAGTGACAGACTGTAGTAGTCTGCTGTTGATCTAAGGCTCTAGTGACAGACTGTAGTAGTCTGATGTTGATCTAAGGCTCTAGTGACAGACTTTAGTAGTCTGGTATTCTGCTGTTGATCTAAGGCTCTAGTGACAGACTGTAGTAGTCTGCTGTTGATCAAAGGCTCTAGTGACAGACTGTAGTAGTCTGCTGTTGATCTAAGGCTCTAGTGACAGAGTGCAGTAGTCTGATATTCTGATGTTGATCTAAGGCTCTAGTGACAGACTGTAGTAGTCTGCTGTTGATCTAAGGCTCTAGTGACAGACTGTAGTAGTCTGCTGTTGATCTAAGGCTCTAGTGACAGACTGTAGTAGTCTGCTGTTGATCTAAGGCTCTAGTGACAGACTGTAGTAGTCTGCTGTTGATCTAAGGCTCTAGTGACAGACTGTAGTAGTCTGCTGTTGATCTAAGGCTCTAGTGACAGAGTGCAGTAGTCTGACATTCTGCTGTTGATCTAAGGCTCTAGTGACAGACTGTAGTAGTCTGATATTCTGCTGTTGATCTAAGGCTCTAGTGACAGACTGCAGTAGTCTGATGTTGATCTAAGGCTCTAGTGACAGACTGTAGTAGTCTGCTGTTGATCTAAGGCTCTAGTGACAGACTGTAGTAGTCTGCTGTTGATCTAAGGCTCTAGTGACAGACTGTAGTAGTCTGCTGTTGATCTAAGGCTCTAGTGACAGACTGTAGTAGTCTGCTGTTGATCTAAGGCTCTAGTGACAGACTGTAGTAGTCTGATGTTGATCTAAGGCTCTAGTGACAGACTGTAGTAGTCTGCTGTTAATCTAAGGCTCTAGTGACAGACTGTAGTAGTCTGCTGTTGATCTAAGGCTCTAGTGACAGACTGTAGTAGTCTGATGTTGATCTAAGGCTCTAGTGACAGACTGTAGTAGTCTGATGTTGATCTAAGGCTCTAGTGACAGACTGATTACTTTGTCAGGGTTTTAAATTGCTTGTTTTACGTGAATGAGTGTTACTTTCCTCACATTGACTGTTTTAAATGAAAGCTTAAAAAAAAAAATAGAATAAAAACTAAGTGAAACACATGAGTCTTCCATCAGTATTTGGGTAAAATAACAGAGGTCTAGAATGCAACGCAACAAGGCTCTTTCACTCATGGCTAAGGTAAAAGGTAGTTGGGAACTAGAGCACGGAGGTTACCACACACACACACACACACACACACACACACACACACACACACAGACACACACACACACACACACACACACACACACACACACACACACACACACACACACACACACACACACACACACACACACACACACACACACACACACACAGACAGAAGATTGAATTATTAAGAGCAGCGAGCCTGTAAAAATCCTCTGGAAACTTGTCATCCACATCGAGCCTACGTGTGTGTGCTCTGGGGCGGAACACCAGGGGCACTTCTGATAAATTCTCAGCAGAGAACCTTTTTTCTCTCAAACGATCCTCCTCCTTATCGCATCCCCGAAGCTCCTCCGCTTCATTTAAAACGGGTTGTTTATCAGTGCCAAAATCAAGACTAATCCGCAAAACCCACCGACCACAGTTGATCTATTCTGTCATAAACAATCTTTTGTGTTTGACTTTTGAGATCTGCTGTATTTCTCGGGAGTTGGGATTCATGAGAAGAGGGTGGCTTTATAAGAGACAGAAGATAAGACGAGCTGAGATAGTCAGTCAGGGTGTCAGTCAGGGTGCCAGTCAGGGTGCCAGTCAGGGTGTCAGTCAGGGTGCCAGTCATGGTGTCAGTCAGGGTGCCAGTCAGGGTGCCAGTCAGGGTGGCAGCTGACAATACAGTGCCACAAGATTACATTTCTCTAATCCAGATAATATTGAAACACAGCTTTAACAATGACATCATTCTATGGAAGCCTGGAAGCATGTTGCATCGTTACCATGGAATCATTGGTGTTCACAAAAATATTGGGGTGTTGAAGTTCATTCATAATTCTATCATTATTGATTATGTTCTACAGTGTGATAAAGCTTCATCATAACATTTTACTGTGACCTAAAATACTTCACTGTTTTCTGAAGTGGACACGTTAAAATGTTCTTTCCAAGTCCTTCTTCAAGTCTTAAGGACTAGAAGCTACAACCTGGCTGTTAGGATCCATCCCAAATTCACAACATCTTATTCCCTATGTAGTGGTGCACTACTTTAGACAAGGGCCCTATTCCCTATGTAGTGCACTACTGTAGACCAGGACCCTATTCCCTATGTAGTGCACTACTTTAGCCAAGGGCCCTATACCCTATGTAGTGCACTACTGTGGACCACGGCCCATAGGGCCAAATGTAGTGCGCTAAAAAGGGAATAGGATGTCATTTGAACATAACCTTAGACCACTGTCATGAAGTTGGCCCGGGGGATAGGTTTATGGGGATAGGTTTACTTCTTCCCCCCTTTTTCCTCTCTCTATCCTACGGAGGTTACATTTGCAAAACCCTTGGTTAACATAGAGATTCTGGGAACGTCAGAATGTGGGGGGAAATGAACTATATTCTGGTAATCCGACCAATGGAACACATGCGGTGGTACTTAATGAATATGATGTCAATTCGGTTGTCATCTGAGACATTCTCATCAATGATAAGATGACATAAACTCTACAGTGGAAAGTCTACACATCAGAGTTATCGGATTCACATGGAATTGTTGTTCAATTTAAATGTTTGAATATGAAATTATTTGTATTGGGATGAAATGTGATTTTAGCTTCTAAAATGTGAGATGTGGGTTTTAATAAGAAAGGGCTCTGCTCAATCAGTGGGCCGCCCTGTGAAGGGACATGGGCTATAAAACTTTACAAACACGCCCTCCTCTCCGTTCCTATATAAGCCCTTGACGACAACATAACTTCCTGTTCCGGGGATGTAGGACGACGGTCCTATGTCAGAATGGTTCAGATAATAACTACAGAACAAAGCCAACATCAGCGTGAGCTTTGGTTGCGAATGGTATGAACTTTGAACTCTTATTCACTACAGAAGTGATACCTCTTAGCCGTTGAGTTAGCAACCGCAGCTGCAAACGCAGGTTAGGAAGGAACAAACAGAGTATCCCATCTACCACACAACGACGTTACCACAACGTATCCAATTGACCACGGCCTTCTATCTACCACCGACCTACCGAGGCGCAGCTCATAGTAAATATTCATTGCATTTTCTTTTTCCAAATGGGTGGTAATTTAGAATGCATAAGATACTGTATTTACGATAGCCTAGCTTCTTCCCTTTGTTCCTCAGTCTTCTCGCTCCTTCACTAAACCCAGCCCCTTTTCTTTTGTGTAACAAGCTGTCATTGTCATGTATTGTCATGTTGTGTCCTGTTCCTGTTCTTTCTCTTCACCCTGTCTCCCTCTGCTGGTCGTATTAGGTTACCTTTTCTTCCCCTCTTTCCCCCAGCTGTTCCTTGTCTTCTCTAACTACCTCGTTCACCCCTTTTCCCACCTGTTCCCTTTTTCCCTCTGATTAGGTCTCTATATCTCTCTCTGTTTCTGCTTCTGTCTTTGTCGGATTCTCGTTTGTGTTTCTCATGCCTGAACCAGACTATCGTCGTGTTTGCTGCAACCTTGTCCTGTCCTGTCGGAATCTGCCTGTCCATCTGAGCCTACGTGTGTTTCGTCATTAAAGAAACTCTGTTTTGTTAATTCGCTTTTGGGTCCTCATTCACGCACCTGACAGAAGAATCCGACCAAGAATGGACCCAGCGACTTCGGATCCTCTCCACTCAGCCGTCGAGATCCAGGGAGCGATGCTAGGCAGACACGAGCAGGAATTGTCTGCTGCTCGACATGCCGTTGAGACCCTGGCCACCCAAGTCTCCAACCTCACAGAACAGGTTCACCATCTCCGCCTCGATCCACCGGCCACTTCCAGGGCTTTCGAATCTCCGGAGCCCAGAATCAATAACCCGCCGTGTTACTCTGGGGAGCCCACTGAATGCCGCTCGTTCCTCACCCAGTGTGATATTGTGTTTTCTCTCCAGCCCAACACTTACTCCAGGAGCACTGCTCGTATCGCCTACGTCATATCTCTCCTTACTGGACGGGCTCGTGAGTGGGGCACGGCAATCTGGGAGGCAAGGGCTGAGTGTACTAACCAGTATCAGGACTTTAAGGAGGAGATGATACGGGCTTTTGATCGATCTGTTTTTGGGGAGGAGGCTTCCAGGGTCCTGTCTTCCCTATGTCAAGGTAATCGATCCATAACAGACTACTCTATTGAGTTTCGCACTCTTGCTGCCTCCAGTGACTGGAACGAGCCGGCTTTGCTCGCTCGTTTTCTGGAGGGTCTCCGCGCAGAGGTAAAGGATGAGATTCTCTCCCGGGAGGTTCCTTCCAGCGTGGATTCCTTGATTGAACTCGCTATTCGCATTGAGCGACGGGTTGATCTTCGTCACCGAGCTCGTGGAAAGGAGCTCGCGTTCTCCGTTGCCCCCCTCTCCGCATCACTACCATCTTCCTCTGCCGGCTCGGGTGCTGAGCCTATGCAGCTGGGAGGTATCCGCATCTCGACTAAAGAGAGGGAACGGAGAATCACCAACCGCCTCTGTCTCTATTGCGGTTCCGCTGGTCATTTTGTCACTTCATGTCCAGTAAAAGCCAGAGCTCATCAGTAAGCGGAGGGCTACTGGTGAGCGCTACTACTCCTGTCTCTCCTTCAAGATCCTGCACTACCTTGTCGGTCCATCTACGCTGGACCGGTTCGTCAGCTTCCTGCAGTGCCTTGATAGACTCTGGGGCGGAGGGCTGTTTTATGGACGAGACCTGGGCTCGGGAACATGACATTCCTCTCAGACAGTTAAGGGAGCCCACGGCCTTGTTCGCCTTGGATGGTAGTCCTCTCCCCAGGATTCAGCGTGAGACGCTACCTTTAACCCTCACTGTTTCTGGTAATCATAGCGAAACCATTTCTTTTTTAAATTTTCGTTCACCTTTTACACCTGTTGTTTTGGGCCATCCCTGGCTAGTTTGTCATAATCCTTCTATTAATTGGTCTAGTAATTCTATCCTCTCCTGGAACGTCTCTTGTCATGTGAAATGTTTAATGTCTGCTATCCCTCCTGTTTCCTCTGTCTCTTCTTCACAGGAGGAGCCTGGTGATTTGACAGGGGTGCCGGAGGAATATCACGATCTGCGCACGGTGTTCAGTCGGTCCAGGGCCACCTCTCTTCCTCCACACCGGTCGTATGATTGTAGTATTGATCTCCTTCCGGGAACCACTCCCCCCCGGGGTAGACTATACTCTCTGTCGGCTCCCGAACGTAAGGCTCTCGAAGATTATTTGTCTGTAGCTCTTGCCGCCGGTACCATAGTCCCCTCCTCCTCTCCCGCCGGAGCGGGGTTTTTTTTTGTTAAGAAGAAGGACGGGTCCCTGCGCCCCTGCATAGATTATCGAGGGCTGAATGACATAACAGTGAAGAATCGTTATCCGCTTCCTCTTATGTCTTCAGCCTTCGAGATCCTGCAGGGAGCCAGGTTTTTCACTAAGTTGGACCTTCGTAACGCTTACCATCTCGTGCGCATCAGGGAGGGGGACGAGTGGAAGACGGCGTTTAACACTCCGTTAGGGCACTTTGAATACCGGGTTCTTCCTTTCGGCCTCGCTAACGCTCCAGCTGTCTTTCAGGCATTAGTCAATGATGTCCTGAGAGACATGGTGAACATCTTTGTTTTCGTTTACCTTGACGATATCCTGATTTTTTCACCGTCACTCCAGATTCATGTTCAGCACGTTCGACGTGTCCTCCAGCGCCTTTTAGAGAATTGTCTTTTTGTGAAGGCTGAGAAGTGCACTTTTCATGCCTCCTCCGTCACATTTCTCGGTTCTGTTATTTCCGCTGAAGGCATTAAGATGGATCCCGCTGAGGTCCAAGCTGTTATTGATTGGCCCGTCCCTAAGTCACGCGTCGAGCTGCAGCGCTTTCTCGGCTTCGCGAACTTCTATCGTCGTTTCATCCGTAATTTCGGTCAGGTGGCAGCTCCTCTCACAGCCCTTACTTCTGTCAAGACGTGCTTTAAGTGGTCCGTTTCCGCCCAGGGAGCTTTTGATCTCCTCAAGCATCGTTTTACATCCGCACCTATCCTTGTTACACCTGACGTCTCTAGACAGTTCGTTGTCGAGGTTGACGCGTCAGAGGTGGGCGTGGGAGCCATTCTTTCTCAGCGCTCCCTCTCTGACGACAAGGTCCACCCTTGCGCGTATTTTTCTCATCGCCTGTCGCCGTCGGAACGTAACTATGATGTGGGAAACCGCGAACTGCTCGCCATCCGCTTAGCCCTAGGCGAATGGCGACAGTGGTTGGAGGGGGCGACCGTTCCTTTTGTCGTTTGGACTGACCATAGGAACCTTGAGTACATCCGTTCTGCCAAACGACTTAATGCGCGTCAGGCGCGTTGGGCGCTGTTTTTCGCTCGTTTCGAGTTCGTGATTTCTTATCGTCCGGGCTCTAAGAACACCAAGCCTGATGCTTTATCTCGTCTCTTCAGTTCTTCAGTAGCCTTCAGTGGGCTCACTCTGCCAAGTTAGCCGGCCACCCTGGCGTTCGGGGTACGCTTGCTTCCATTCGCCAGCGTTTTTGGTGGCCCACCCGGGAGCATGACACGCGTCGTTTCGTGGCTGCTTGTTCGGTCTGCGCGCAGACTAAGTCCGGTAACTCCCCTCCTGCCGGCCGTCTCAGGCCGCTTCCCATTCCCTCTCGACCGTGGTCTCACATCGCCTTAGATTTTGTCACCGGACTGCCTTCGTCAGCGGGGAAGACTGTTATTCTTACGGTTGTCGATAGGTTCTCTAAGGCGGCTCATTTCATTCCCCTTGCTAAGCTTCCTTCTGCTAAAGAGACGGCACAAATCATCATCGAGAATGTTTTCAGAATTCATGGCCTTCCGTCAGACGTCGTTTCGGACAGAGGTCCGCAATTCACGTCTCAATTTTGGAGGGAGTTTTGCCGTTTGATTGGGGCTTCCGTCAGTCTCTCTTCCGGCTTTCACCCCCAGACTAACGGTCAAGCAGAACGGGCCAATCAGACTATTGGTCGCATCTTACGCAGTCTTTCTTTTCGCAACCCTGCGTCTTGGTCAGAACAGCTCCCCTGGGCAGAATACGCCCACAACTCGCTTCCTTCGTCTGCGACCGGGCTATCTCCTTTTCAGAGTAGCCTCGGGTACCAGCCTCCGCTGTTCTCATCTCAGTTCGCCGAGTCCAGCGTCCCCTCCGCTCAGGCTTTTGTCCAACGTTGCGAGCGCACCTGGAAGAGGGTCAGGTCTGCACTTTGCCGTTATAGGGCGCAGACTGTGAGAGCTGCTAATAAGCGTAGAACTAAGAGTCCTAGATATTGTCGCGGTCAGAGAGTTTGGCTCTCCACTCAGAACCTTCCCCTTAAGACAGCTTCTCGCAAGTTGACCCCGCGGTTCATTGGTCCGTTCCGTATTTCTCAGATCATTAATCCTGTCGCAGTGCGACTTCTTCTTCCGCGATATCTTCGTCGCGTCCACCCGGTCTTCCATGTCTCCTGTGTTAAGCCCGTTCTTCGCGCCCCCGCTCGTCTTCCCCCCCCCCCCCCCATCCTTGTCGAGGGCGCACCTATCTACAGGGTCCGTAAGATTTTGGACATGCGTCCTCGGGGCCGTGGTCACCAGTACCTAGTGGATTGGGAGGGGTACGGTCCTGAGGAAAGGAGTCGGGTTCCCTCTCGGGACGTGCTGGACCGTTCGCTGATCGATGATTTCCTCCGTTGCCGCCAGGTTTCCTCCTCGAGTGCGCCAGGAGGCGCTCGGTGAGTGGGGGGGTACTGTCATGTATTGTCATGTTGTGTCCTGTTCCTGTTCTTTATCTTCACCCTGTCTCCCTCTGCTGGTCGTATTAGGTTACCTTTTCTTCCCCTCTTTCCCCCAGCTGTTCCTTGTCTTCTCTAACTACCTCGTTCACCCCTTTTCCCACCTGTTCCCTTTTTCCCTCTGATTAGGTCTCTATATCTCTCTCTGTTTCTGCTTCTGTCTTTGTCGGATTCTCGTTTGTGTTTCTCATGCCTGAACCAGACTATCGTCGTGTTTGCTGCAACCTTGTCCTGTCCTGTCGGAATCTGCCTGTTCATCTAACCTTGTCCTGTCCTGTCGGAATCTGCCTGTCCATCTGAGCCTACGTGTGTTTCGTCATTAAAGAAACTCTGTTTTGTTAATTCGCTTTTGGGTCCTCATTCACGCACCTGACAGTCATATCTGTTCCGTCCGCTAAGGACGTTTTCCTTCATGACGTAATTTGTAATCAAGTTATGATTAATTGTGTGTATGTGTAATTAGTTAGGTATTTAGTAAATAAATAACTAAATCCAATTTTGTATTGCTGATATATGTGTATAGGTGGCAGGGAAGTCAGGCGCAGGAGAGTCAAACGGAGTGTAAAATGGAGTCTTTTAATGTCCAAAGTAGCATGCTCCATAACACTAAATAGAAAAATGGATATAAACAAATATGGGTACGAAGACCCGTTGCGCACCTATACAAACACTACACTGACAATAAACAATCTCTGACAAAGACATGAGGGGAAACAGAGGGTTAAATACACAACAGGTAATGAATGGGATTGAAAACAGGTGTGTGGGAAGACAAGACAAAACCAATGGAAAATGAAAATGAATCAATGATGGCTAGAAGACCGGTGACGTCGAACGCCGAGCACCGCCCGAACAAGGAGAGGCAACGACTTCGGCAGAAGTCGTGATATTGTTAGCCAGGGTTCGTGCAGATAACTAAGAATTTACAACTTTCAGATGAGACTGAATTAAGTTGACGATTGATATTGACTGCTATTGATGTAAAATATCTTTAAGAGTTTATTCGGAAGATAACAGCTCTATAAATATTATTTTGTGGTGCCCGACTCTCTAGTTAATTACATTTACATGATTAGCTCAATCAGGTAAAATTAATTACGGATAAATTATTTTATAGAATAGCATGTCATATCTCTTAATCTGGCATAGCCAAAAACATGACATCACTAACCCGCAGGTAGTAACACAGAGGTGTGCAGCCTGGCCCTGGGTGTAGTTGGCAGGCTTCCCAGAGAGGTGCAGCCTGGCCCTGGGGGTAGTTGGCAGGGTTCCCAGAGAGGTGCAGCCTGGCCCTGGGGGTAGTTGGCAGGCTTCCCAGAGAGGTGCAGCCTGGCCCTGGGTCGTGGTCAAGGCCCTACCTTCAGCCTCCTCCCCCTCCCAGCATTGTCGTCACGTCTGCTGAGATGTAACTCAGGGCTGAAGCTGCTCGAACACGTGACAGCTGCAGGACTGGCCCTGGAGCACTGTGAGACATATCACAACTAAACTAAACCATAGTCCAGAAACAACATGTTCTGGCACAGTCAACTGTGTTTCTCTGCGAATTAGCTGGTTTATCTTATCTTTCTGGTCAGCTTGATATCTCCCAGGCAGCCGTATAGGCTCAGGGGAACATTCAGGGTGTGTGTGTGTGTGTGTGGGGGGGGGGGGGGGGGGGGGGGGGGGGTATTTCAACTCTTTTCACACTGAGTTTGTGGTCTGATCTCTGTTGGGTGTGTTTAAGATACTGTGTATACAGGCTACAATGCGCAGCCAAAGACACCGTTGGGGGACTTGTATGACAAATGCTGTTTGGAAGGACGATAAAATCCTTCACAACTAAGTTGTGTTGTCTGGCCCTCAGATAGACAACGCTGCAGATTTGACCAGGACCATGGAACAAGAAGGAGGAAGAAAGGGTCAATGTGCATGAGTGGCTGGGCACCTGTGAGAGCCAGGCTCGGGGAAGAAGAGAAGGTCCTTTTACTTATCTTGGAGGACACTTTAGTTGTTTGGTGTCACTTGCATGATTGGTTAACCAGAACCATCTGGCCAATCATCCTAGAGGCGAAGTCAACACAAGGAAAATGAAAAGAGCCACTGATTCATTCTGACTGTAGAAGACACATTAAATTATTAATTCTGACTGTCCTAGACATATTAACTGATTAATTCTGACTGTACTAGACATATTAACTGATTCATTCTGACTATACTAGACATATTAACTGATTCATTCTGACTATACTAGACATATTAACTGATTCATTCTGACTATACTAGACATATTAACTGATTCATTCTGACTGTCCTAGACATATTAACTGATTCATTCTGACTATACTAGACATATTAACTGATTCATTCTGACTATACTAGACATATTAACTGATTCATTCTGAATATACTAGACATATTAACTGATTCATTCTGAATATACTAGACATATTAACTGATTCATTCTGACTGTACTAGACAAATTCACACCAACTGATTCATTCTGACTATGCTAGACATATTAACTGATTAATTCTTACTATACTAGACATATTAACTGATTCATTCTGACTGTACTAGACAAATTCACACCAACTGATTCATTCTAACTATACTAGACATATTAACTGATTCATTCTGACTGTTCTAGACACATTCACACCAACTGATTTATTCTGACTGTACTAGACACATTAACACCAACTGATTCATTCTGACAATAGTAGACATATCAACTGATTCATTCTGACTTTACTAGACATATTAACTGATTCATTCTGACTATACTAGACATATTAACTGATTCATTCTGACTATACTAGACATATTAACTGATTCATTCTGACTGTACTAGACATATTAACTGATTCATTCTGACTGTACTAGACATATTAACTGATTCATTCTGACTATACTAGACATATTAACTGATTCATTCTGACTGTACTAGACATATTAACTGATTCATTTTGACTATACTAGACATATTAACTGATTCATTCTGACAACACTAGACATATTAACTGATTCATTCTGACTGTACTAGACACATTCACATCAACTGATTCATTCTGACAATACTAGACATATTAACTGATTCATTTTGACTATACTAGACAAATTAGCTGATTCATTCTGACAACACTAGACATATTAACTGATTAGTTCTGACTGTACTAGACACATTCACATCAACTGATTCATTCTGACAATACTAGACATATTAACTGATTCATTCTGACGGTCCTATACATATTAAATGATTCATTCTGACTATACTAGACATATTAACTGATTCATTCTGACTATACTAGACATATTAACTGATTCATTCTGACAATACTAGACATATTAAATGATTCATTCTGACTATACTAGACATATTAACTGATTCATTCTGACTATACTAGACATATTAACTGATTCATTCTGACTGTACTAGACATATTAACTGATTCATTCTGACTATACTAGACATATTCACACCAACTGATTCATTTTGACTATACTAGACATATTAACTGATTCATTCTGACTATACTAGACATATTAACTGATTCATTCTGACAATACTAGACACATTGACACCAACTGATTCATTCTGACAATACTAGCTATATTAACTGATTCATTCTGACTATACTAGACATATTAACTGATTCATTCTGACTGTCCTAGACATATTAACTGATTCATTCTGACTGTACTAGACATATTAACTGATTCATTCTGACTATACTAGACATATTAACTGATTAATTTGGACTGTACTAGACACATTCACACCAACTGATTCATTCTGACTGTACTAGACACATTCACACCAACTGATTCATTCTGACTGTACTAGACACATTCACACCAACTGATTCATTCTGACTGTACTAGACATATTAGCAGATTCATTCTGACTATACTAGACACATTCACACCAACTGATTCATTCTGACTGTCCTAGACATATTAGCAGATTCATTCTGTCTGTACTAGACATATTAACTGATTCATTCTGACTATACTAGACATATTAACTGATTCATTCTGACTATACTAGACATATTAACTGATTCATTCTGTCTGTACTAGACATATTAACTGATTCATTCTGACTATACTAGACATATTAACTGATTCATTCTGACTATACTAGACATATTAACTGATTCATTCTGACTGTACTAGACATATTAACTGATTCATTCTGACTATACTAGACATATTAACTGATTCATTCTGACAACACTAGACATATTAACTGATTAGTTCTGACTGTACTAGACACATTCACATCAACTGATTCATTCTGACAATACTAGACATATTAACTGATTCATTCTGACTGTACTAGACATATTAACTGATTCATTCTGACAATACTAGACACATTGACACCAACTGATTCATTCTGACTATACTAGACATATTAACTGATTCATTCTGACTTTACTAGACACATTCACATCAACTGATTCATTCTGACAATACTAAACATATTAACTGATTCATTCTGACTGTACTAGACATATTAACTGATTTATTCTGACAATACTAGACATATTAACTGATTTATTCTGACAATACTAGACATATTAACTGATTCATTCTGACTATACGAGACACATTCACACCAACTGATTCATTCTGACTATACTAGACATATTAACTGATTCATTCTGACTATATTAGAAATATTAACTGATTCATTCTGACTGTTCTAGACATATTACCGGATTCATTCTGACTATACTAGACATATTAACTGATTCATTCTGACTATACTAGACATATTAACTGATTCATTCTGACTGTCCTAGACATATTAGCAGATTCATTCTGACTATACTAGACACATTAACACCAACTGATTCATTCTGACTGTCCTAGACAAATTAACTGATTCATTCTGACTATACTAGACATATTAACTGATTCATTCTGACTATACTAGACACATTCACACCAACTGATTCATTCTGACAATACTAGACATATTAACTGATTCATTCTGACAATACTAGACATATTAACTGATTCATTCTGACTGTACTAGACATATTAACTGATTCATTCTGACAATACTAGACATATTAACTGATTCATTCTGACTGTACTAGACATATTAACTGATTCATTCTGACTGTACTAGACATATTAACTGATTCATTCTGACTATACTAGACACATTAACACCAACTGATTCATTCTGACTGTCCTAGACATATTAACTGATTCATTCTGACAATACTAGACATATTAACTGATTCATTCTGACTGTCCTAGACATATTAACTGATTCATTCTGACTGTCCTATACATATTAACTGATTCATTCTGACTATACTAGACATATTAACTGATTTATTCTGACTGTCCTAGACATATTCACACCAACTGATTCATTCTGACAATACTAGATATATTGACTGATTCATTCTGACAATACTAGACATATTAACTATTTCATTCTGACTGTCCTAGACATATTAACTGATTCATTCTGACTGTACTAGACATATTAACTGATTCATTCTGACTATACTAGACACATTAACACCAACTGATTCATTCTGACTGTCCTAGACATATTAACTGATTCATTCTGACTGTACTAGACATATTAACTGATTCATTCTGACTATACTAGACACATTAACACCAACTGATTCATTCTGACTGTCCTAGACATATTAACTGATTCATTCTGACTGTCCTAGACATATTAACTGATTCATTCTGACTATACTAGACATATTAACTGATTTATTCTGACTGTCCTAGACATATTCACACCAACTGATTCATTCTGACAATACTAGACATATTAACTGATTTATTCTGACTGTCCTAGACATATTAACACCAACTGATTCATTCTGACTGTCCTAGACATATTAACTGATTCATTCCGACAATACTAGACATATTAACTGATTCATTCTGACTGTCCTAGACATATTAACTGATTCATTCTGACTATACTAGACATATTAACTGATTCATTCTGACTATACTAGACATATTAACTGATTCATTCTGACTGTACTAGACATATTAACTGATTCATTCTGACTGTCCTATACATATTAACTGATTAATTCTGACTATACTAGACATATTAACTGATTCATTCTGACTATACTAGACATATTAACTGATTCATTCTGACTATACTAGACATATTAACTGATTCAATCTGACTTTACTAGACATATTCACACCAACTGATTCATTCTGACTTTACTAGACATATTCACACCAACTGATTAATTCTGACTATACTAGACATATTAACTGATTCATTCTGACTATACTAGACATATTAACTGATTCATTCTGACTGTACTAGACATATTAACTGATTCATTCTGACTGTCCTATACATATTAACTGATTAATTCTGACTATACTAGACATATTAACTGATTCATTCTGACTATACTAGACATATTAACTGATTCATTCTGACTATACTAGACATATTCACACCAACTGATTCATTCTGACTTTACTAGAGATATTCACACCAACTGATTCATTCTGACAATACTAGCTATATTAACTGATTCATTCTGACTATACTAGACATATTAACTGATTCATTCTGACTGTCCTAGACATATTAACTGATTCATTCTGACTGTACTAGACATATTAACTGATTCATTCTGACTATACTAGACATATTAACTGATTCATTTGGACTGTACTAGACACATTCACACCAACTGATTCATTCTGACTGTACTAGACACATTCACACCAACTGATTCATTCTGACTGTACTAGACACATTCACACCAACTGATTCATTCTGACTGTACTAGACATATTAGCAGATTCATTCTGACTATACTAGACACATTCACACCAACTGATTCATTCTGACTGTCCTAGACATATTAGCAGATTCATTCTGTCTGTACTAGACATATTAACTGATTCATTCTGACTATACTAGACATATTAACTGATTCATTCTGACTATACTAGACATATTAACTGATTCATTCTGTCTGTACTAGACATATTAACTGATTCATTCTGACTATACTAGACATATTAACTGATTCATTCTGACTGTCCTAGACAAATTAGCTGATTCATTCTGACAACACTAGACATATTAACTGATTAGTTCTGACTGTACTAGACACATTCACATCAACTGATTCATTCTGACAATACTAGACATATTAACTGATTCATTCTGACTGTACTAGACATATTAACTGATTCATTCTGACAATACTAGACACATTGACACCAACTGATTCATTCTGACTATACTAGACATATTAACTGATTCATTCTGACTTTACTAGACACATTCACATCAACTGATTCATTCTGACAATACTAAACATATTAACTGATTCATTCTGACTGTACTAGACATATTAACTGATTTATTCTGACAATACTAGACATATTAACTGATTTATTCTGACAATACTAGACATATTAACTGATTCATTCTGACTATACGAGACACATTCACACCAACTGATTCATTCTGACTATACTAGACATATTAACTGATTCATTCTGACTATATTAGAAATATTAACTGATTCATTCTGACTGTTCTAGACATATTACCGGATTCATTCTGACTATACTAGACATATTAACTGATTCATTCTGACTGTCCTAGACATATTAGCAGATTCATTCTGACTATACTAGACACATTAACACCAACTGATTCATTCTGACTGTCCTAGACAAATTAACTGATTCATTCTGACTATACTAGACATATTAACTGATTCATTCTGACTATATTAGAAATATTAACTGATTCATTCTGACTGTTCTAGACATATTACCGGATTCATTCTGACTATACTAGACATATTAACTGATTCATTCTGACTGTCCTAGACATATTAGCAGATTCATTCTGACTATACTAGACACATTAACACCAACTGATTCATTCTGACTGTCCTAGACAAATTAACTGATTCATTCTGACTATACGAGACATATTAACTGATTCATTCTGACTGTACTAGACATATTAACTGATTCATTCTGACAATACTAGACATATTAACTGATTCATTCTGACTGTACTAGACATATTAACTGATTCATTCTGACTGTACTAGACATATTAACTGATTCATTCTGACTATACTAGACACATTAACACCAACTGATTCATTCTGACTGTCCTAGACATATTAACTGATTCATTCTGACAATACTAGACATATTAACTGATTCATTCTGACTGTCCTAGACATATTAACTGATTCATTCTGACTGTCCTATACATATTAACTGATTCATTCTGACTATACTAGACATATTAACTGATTTATTCTGACTGTCCTAGACATATTCACACCAACTGATTCATTCTGACAATACTAGATATATTGACTGATTCATTCTGACAATACTAGACATATTAACTATTTCATTCTGACTGTCCTAGACATATTAACTGATTCATTCTGACAATACTAGACATATTAACTGATTCATTCTGACTGTACTAGACATATTAACTGATTCATTCTGACTGTACTAGACATATTAACTGATTCATTCTGACTATACTAGACACATTAACACCAACTGATTCATTCTGACTGTCCTAGACATATTAACTGATTCATTCTGACTGTACTAGACATATTAACTGATTCATTCTGACTATACTAGACACATTAACACCAACTGATTCATTCTGACTGTCCTAGACATATTAACTGATTCATTCTGACTGTCCTAGACATATTAACTGATTCATTCTGACTATACTAGACATATTAACTGATTTATTCTGACTGTCCTAGACATATTCACACCAACTGATTCATTCTGACAATACTAGATATATTAACTGATTCATTCCGACAATACTAGACATATTAACTGATTCATTCTGACTGTCCTAGACATATTAACTGATTCATTCTGACTGTACTAGACATATTAACTGATTCATTCTGACTGTCCTATACATATTAACTGATTAATTCTGACTATACTAGACATATTAACTGATTCATTCTGACTATACTAGACATATTAACTGATTCATTCTGACTGTACTAGACATATTAACTGATTCATTCTGACTGTCCTATACATATTAACTGATTAATTCTGACTATACTAGACAATTAACTGATTCATTCTGACTATACTAGACATATTAACTGATTCATTCTGACTATACTAGACATATTAACTGATTCAATCTGACTTTACTAGACATATTCACACCAACTGATTCATTCTGACTTTACTAGACATATTCACACCAACTGATTAATTCTGACTATACTAGACATATTAACTGATTCATTCTGACTATACTAGACATATTAACTGATTCATTCTGACTGTACTAGACATATTAACTGATTCATTCTGACTGTCCTATACATATTAACTGATTAATTCTGACTATACTAGACATATTAACTGATTCATTTGGACTGTACTAGACACATTCACACCAACTGATTCATTCTGACTGTACTAGACACATTCACACCAACTGATTCATTCTGACTGTACTAGACACATTCACACCAACTGATTCATTCTGACTGTACTAGACATATTAGCAGATTCATTCTGACTATACTAGACACATTCACACCAACTGATTCATTCTGACTGTCCTAGACATATTAGCAGATTCAATCTGTCTGTACTAGACATATTAACTGATTCATTCTGACTATACTAGACATATTAACTGATTCATTCTGACTATACTAGACATATTAACTGATTCATTCTGTCTGTACTAGACATATTAACTGATTCATTCTGACTATACTAGACATATTAACTGATTCATTCTGACTGTCCTAGACAAATTAGCTGATTCATTCTGACAACACTAGACATATTAACTGATTAGTTCTGACTGTACTAGACACATTCACATCAACTGATTCATTCTGACAATACTAGACATATTAACTGATTCATTCTGACTGTACTAGACATATTAACTGATTCATTCTGACAATACTAGACACATTGACACCAACTGATTCATTCTGACTATACTAGACATATTAACTGATTCATTCTGACTTTACTAGACACATTCACATCAACTGATTCATTCTGACAATACTAAACATATTAACTGATTCATTCTGACTGTACTAGACATATTAACTGATTTATTCTGACAATACTAGACATATTAACTGATTTATTCTGACAATACTAGACATATTAACTGATTCATTCTGACTATACGAGACACATTCACACCAACTGATTCATTCTGACTATACTAGACATATTAACTGATTCATTCTGACTATATTAGAAATATTAACTGATTCATTCTGACTGTTCTAGACATATTACCGGATTCATTCTGACTATACTAGACATATTAACTGATTCATTCTGACTGTCCTAGACATATTAGCAGATTCATTCTGACTATACTAGACACATTAACACCAACTGATTCATTCTGACTGTCCTAGACAAATTAACTGATTCATTCTGACTATACTAGACATATTAACTGATTCATTCTGACTATATTAGAAATATTAACTGATTCATTCTGACTGTTCTAGACATATTACCGGATTCATTCTGACTATACTAGACATATTAACTGATTCATTCTGACTGTCCTAGACATATTAGCAGATTCATTCTGACTATACTAGACACATTAACACCAACTGATTCATTCTGACTGTCCTAGACAAATTAACTGATTCATTCTGACTATACGAGACATATTAACTGATTCATTCTGACTATACTAGACACATTCACACCAACTGATTCATTCTGACAATACTAGACATATTAACTGATTCATTCTGACAATACTAGACATATTAACTGATTCATTCTGACTGTACTAGACATATTAACTGATTCATTCTGACAATACTAGACATATTAACTGATTCATTCTGACTGTACTAGACATATTAACTGATTCATTCTGACTGTACTAGACATATTAACTGATTCATTCTGACTATACTAGACACATTAACACCAACTGATTCATTCTGACTGTCCTAGACATATTAACTGATTCATTCTGACAATACTAGACATATTAACTGATTCATTCTGACTGTCCTAGACATATTAACTGATTCATTCTGACTGTCCTATACATATTAACTGATTCATTCTGACTATACTAGACATATTAACTGATTTATTCTGACTGTCCTAGACATATTCACACCAACTGATTCATTCTGACAATACTAGATATATTGACTGATTCATTCTGACAATACTAGACATATTAACTGATTCATTCTGACTGTCCTAGACATATTAACTGATTCATTCTGACTGTACTAGACATATTAACTGATTCATTCTGACTATACTAGACACATTAACACCAACTGATTCATTCTGACTGTCCTAGACATATTAACTGATTCATTCTGACTGTACTAGACATATTAACTGATTCATTCTGACTATACTAGACACATTAACACCAACTGATTCATTCTGACTGTCCTAGACATATTAACTGATTCATTCTGACTGTCCTAGACATATTAACTGATTCATTCTGACTATACTAGACATATTAACTGATTTATTCTGACTGTCCTAGACATATTCACACCAACTGATTCATTCTGACAATACTAGATATATTAACTGATTCATTCCGACAATACTAGACATATTAACTGATTCATTCTGACTGTCCTAGACATATTAACTGATTCATTCTGACTGTACTAGACATATTAACTGATTCATTCTGACTGTCCTATACATATTAACTGATTAATTCTGACTATACTAGACATATTAACTGATTCATTCTGACTGTACTAGACATATTAACTGATTCATTCTGACTGTACTAGACATATTAACTGATTCATTCTGACTGTCCTATACATATTAACTGATTAATTCTGACTATACTAGACATATTAACTGATTCATTCTGACTATACTAGACATATTAACTGATTCATTCTGACTATACTAGACATATTAACTGATTCAATCTGACTTTACTAGACATATTCACACCAACTGATTCATTCTGACTTTACTAGACATATTCACACCAACTGATTAATTCTGACTATACTAGACATATTAACTGATTCATTCTGACTATACTAGACATATTAACTGATTCATTCTGACTGTACTAGACATATTAACTGATTCATTCTGACTGTCCTATACATATTAACTGATTAATTCTGACTATACTAGACATATTAACTGATTCATTCTGACTATACTAGACATATTAACTGATTCATTCTGACTATACTAGACATATTAACTGATTCATTCTGACTGTACTAGACATATTAACTGATTAATTCTGACTATACTAGACATATTAACTGATTCATTCTGACTATACTAGACATATTAACTGATTCATTCTGACTATACTAGACATATTAACTGATTCATTCTGACAATACTAGACATATTAACTGATTCATTCTGACTATACTAGACATATTAACTGATTCATTCTGACTATACTAGACATATTAACTGATTCATTCTGACTATACTAGACTTATTAACTGATTCATTCTGACTATACTAGACATATTAACTGATTCATTCTGACTATACTAGATATATTAACTGATTCATTCTGACAATACATACATATTAACTGATTCATTCTGACTGTACTAGACATATTAACTGATTCATTCCAACTGTACTAGACATATTAACTGATTCATTCTGACTGTACTAGACATATTAACTGATTCATTCTGACTGTCCTAGAAATATTAACTGATTCATTCTGACTATACTAGACATATTAACTGATTAATTCTGACTATACTAGACATATTAACTGATTCATTCTGACTGTACTAGACATATTAACTGATTCATTCTGACTGTACTATACAT
This sequence comes from Oncorhynchus mykiss, assembly GCF_057628025.1. Taxonomy (NCBI): domain Eukaryota; kingdom Metazoa; phylum Chordata; class Actinopteri; order Salmoniformes; family Salmonidae; genus Oncorhynchus; species Oncorhynchus mykiss. Next base: position 7,909,977 of record NC_143036.1, on the reverse strand, counting down.
ATTAACTGATTCATTCTGACTGTCCTAGAAATATTAACTGATTCATTCTGACTATACTAGACATATTAACTGATTCATTCTGACTGTACTAGACATAATAACACCAACTGATTCATTCTGACTATACTAGACATATTAACTGATTCATTCTGACTGTACTAGACATATTAACTGATTCATTCTGACTGTACTAGACATATTAACTGATTCATTCTGACTATACTAGACATATTAACTGATTCATTCTGACTGTACTAGACATATTAACTGATTCATTCTGACTGTACTAGACATATTAACTGATTCATTCTGACTGTACTAGACATATTAACTGATTCATTCTGACTGTACTAGACATATTAACTGATTCATTCTGACTATACTAGACATATTAACTGATTAATTCTGACTATACTAGACATATTAACTGATCCATTCTGACTATACTAGACATATTAACTGATTCATTCTGACTATACTAGACATATTAACTGATTCATTCTGACTGTACTAGACATAATAACACCAACTGATTCATTCTGACCATACTAGACATATTAACTGATTCATTCTGACAATACTAGACATGGCACATGAGGAAATAGCCTGCCTACTGCTATCCTAAACTAGAGTCAGAATAAGGTCTACTCGATATTCATTGCAACAACCCTTTTTGCTATGTTCGAGAAAATTCCTAGAAATTATGCCCCATCAATTTGTAGTGTTAAACCCCCCCAAAAAATATATACAGTACCAGTCAAAAGTTTGGATACAACAACTCATTCATGGGTTTTTCTTTATTTGTAATATTTTCTACATTGTAGAATAATAGTGAAGACATCATCACTATAAAATAACACATATGGAATATTGTAGTAACCAAAAAAGTGTTAAACAAATCAAAATATATTATATATTTGTCACGTTCTGACAGTAGTTCCTTTGTTTTGTCTTTTGTTTTAGTATGGTCAGGGCGTGAGTTGGGTGGGTTGTCTACGTTAGTTTGTCTATGTTTTTGTATTTTTGTGTTTGGCCTGGTATGGTTCTCAATCAGAGGCAGCTGTCAATCGTTGTCCCTGATTGAGAACCATATTTAGGTAGCCTGTTTTCCATTGTGTTTTGTGGGTGGTTGTTTTCAGTCTGTGTGTGTCTGCACCAGACAGAACTGTTCCGGTTGTTTCTTTGTTGTTTTGTTATTCAGTGTTCAGTTTTGATTATTATTAAAAATCATGAACACTTACCATGTTGCACCTTGGTCCTCATCTTCTTCCACCGACGACAGCCGTTACAATATTTGAGATTCTTCAAATTCATCTTTGGCCTTGATGACAGCTTTACACACTCTTGACATTCTCTCAACCAGCTTCATGAGGTAGTCACCTGGAATGCATTTCAATTAACAGGTGTGCCTTATTAAAACTGAATTTGTGGAATTTGTTTCCTTCTTAATGCATTTCACCCAATCAGTTGTGTCGTGACAAGGTATACAGAAGATAGCCCTATTTGGTAAAAGACCAGTCCATATTATGAAAATACACTGTAGCACCCAGACCGAAATGCTCCACTTCTTAAAGGCTAGTTGAAGCTCTGAAATCAATATCAATGTAATCAAATGTATGGCCAGATCGGCGTGATTGCGCATGTGCCAACATCACAAACTTACCTGCTGTGGCAGCATCTATCAATATATATATACACACACACACACACACACACGTGCAGCACAGATTGCAAGAAAAGCATATAATGTCTGCAGCATTTAAGAATAGAACTACAGTGGGTGGGTGAACTATTGAGTCTATTGAGTCAGGAGAGTGCCTGTGTGGTTATGGCAACGGCATGCTCTTCCAGACCACACTAGCGCCACCAAGAGGCCAGTCTCGTGTACTGCAGCTGTAAATAGTTCCCAGATAGTAATGGCAGCCCAACAGCATGGAGGGAAATGTTAAACCCATAACACTTAGTCTTATTATTATTCCCGGCCTCTAAATTGTAATTTCGAAGGCAAATGTTTTCGTTTTGATCTTTTGAAGGGAGTCATGTTGGATCTGGTTCAGAAAACCACTAGGGACGTGCTGTAAGTCCATTTGCCATTACCTATTGTTCACCTAATACCTTTTTTTTTTGCACTATTGGTGAGAGCCTGTAATGAGGCCCTCTGATAATAGCGTTTTAACATTTTAAAAGATGTGTTTTTCTCTAATGTCAAAGAAAGAAATCTAACTGTGGAATAAATAAATCACAGATTCACATGATGAATAATATATATATATATATATGCATAAATACAGCATGAAATATTTCCTCATTAATAAACCAACACAAAAGGAAATATCACTTTGCAGGGTGTACTCACCTGAACGTAAAACTTTGGCACGCTCAGTAGGGCATGTGTTATGTTTGTCAGGATGCCGTTGGAAGGAACTGGATATAAATATTTCAGGCTGGGATTGGTTTCAAAAACCTTCAGGGAAGGGAAAAATAAACGAAAGAGATTATTCGGTACATAACAAATGTCAGGCGCTACCTAAGAACGTTCCACCGACCCGCAAAAATAATACCAGAAACAAAATAAGTCTAAATAATAATGCTGCCGAGTAAAAATATTACCACAACACGCAACGATTTCAAAGATTTTACTGAGTTACAGTTCATATAAGGAAATCAGACCATTTAAATACATTCATTAGGCCCTAATCTACGGATTTCACATGACTGGGAATACAGATAAGCATCTGTTGGCCACAGATGTAGGGCCATGGGTCAGAAAAAACAGTCGCTATCTGGTGTGACCACCATTTGCCTCATACAGCGGGACACATCTCCTTCACATAGAGTTGACCAGGCTGTTGATTGTGGCTTGTGGAATGTTGTCCTGCTCTTCAATGGATGTGTGAAGTTGCTGGATATTGGAGGGATGTGGAACACTCTGTTGTACACTGCGATCCAGAGTTTCCCAAACATCCTCAATAGGTGACATTTCTTGTGAGTATGCAGGCCATAGAATAATTGGGACATTTTCAGATTGCAGGAATTGTGTACAGATCCTAGCGACATTATCATGCTGAAACATGAGGTGATGGCGGCAGATGAATGACAAGACATTGGGCCTCAGGATTTTGTCATGGTATCTCTTTTGCATTCAAATTGCCATCGATAAAATGCAATTGTGTTAGATTGTCCGTGGCTTGTGCATGCCCATACCATGACCCCACCACCACATTGGGGTACTAGTCTATTCACAACCTTGACATCAGCAAACCACTCGTCCAAAAGATGCCATCTGCCCAGTACAGTTGAAACCAGGATTCAACCGTGAAGAGCCTCGCTGTAGGATTACTAGGGCCTTTAGTCTTGCTGTAGGATTTACTATGGCCTTTAGTCTTGCTGTAGGATTACTAGGGCCTTTAGTCTTGCTGTAGGATTACTAGGGCCTTTAGTCTTGCTGTAGGATTACTAGGGCCTTTAGTCTTGCTGTAGGATTACTAGGGCCTTTAGTCTTGCTGTAGGATTACTGGGGCCTTTAGTCTTGCTGTAGGATTACTAGGGCCTTTAGTCTCGCTGTAGGATTACCAGGGCCTTTAGTCTTGTGTAGGATTACTAGGGCCTTTAGTCTTGCTGTAGGATTGTAGGGGCCTTTAGTTTCAACTGTTCTGCCTGCGGCTATGGAACACTGACCTGTTCACTGGACGTGCTACCTGCCCCAGACCTGCTGTTTTCAAATTTCTAGAGACAGCAGGAGTGGTAGAGATACTCTCAAAGATCGGATATGAAAAGCCAACTGACATTTACCCTGAGGTGCTGACTTGTTGCACCCTCAACTACTACTGTGATTATTACCATTTGACCATGATGGTCATTTATGAACATTTGAACATCTTGGCCATGTTCTGTTATAATCTCCACCCGGCACAGCCAGAAGAGGACTGGCCACCCCTCATAGCCTGGTTCCTCTCTAGGTTTCTTCCTAGGTGTTGGCCTTTCTAGGGTATTTTTCCAAGCCACCGTGCTTCTACACCTGCATTGCTTGATGTTTGGGGTTTTAGGCTGGGTTTCTGTACAGCACTTTGAGATATTAGCTGATGTACGAAGGGCTATATAAATACATTTGAATTCATTTGATTTAGTCTTGTTATAGGATTACTGGGGCCATTTAGTCTTATTGTAGGATTACTGGGGGAATTTAGGCTTGCTGTAGGATTACTGGGGGCATTTAGTCTTGCTGTAGGATTACTGGGGGAATTTAGTCTTGCTGTAGGATTACTGGGGCATTTAGTCTTGTTGTAGGATTACTGGGGGCATTTAGTCTTGTTGTAGGATTACTGGGGGCATTTCATATTTTGTAGGACTACTGGGGCATTTAGTCTTGCTGTAGGATTACTGGGGGCATTTAGTCTTGTTGTAGGACTACTGGGGCATTTAGTCTTGCTGTAAGATTACTGGGGCATTCAGTCTTGTGGTAGGATTACTGGGGGCATTTAGTCTTGCTGTTACCTTACTGGGGCTTCAAAGCCACATAATTGTCAACAATTAGTGTACACATGCATGCCATCCAACAACAATAATGCACATTCCCTCTTTTGAAACAATTGACAGACAAATCAACTTATATTGTTGTAACATTAGTGTGTGATGGGTAGGATAGGGGACTTCTCTTAGCGACATGACAACTCAGCCCTGAGTGTCTTCATGGAAGGCCACCTGGTGCCACCAACGGCCTATCCCTCTTAATGTCGCTGCCCAGCACCAAGCCACAGACTTGAGACCTGTCACTGCTGGATGTGCTCAGCCACATTCCTGAGACCTGTCACTACCAGATGCGCTCAGTCGCAGACCTGAGACCTGGGGTTATAATTGGACACCATGCTAGTGACAGCTCCTCTTTGGAGCTCCAGCTGAGTCTCAGGCTGAATCCCAATTCCCCTTCCATTTGCACAAGTGTCCCAAAGCTGTGGGAGTAAAAACTATCGCAGGTGTAGGGGCTAATTAGACCCTCAGAAATCCACTTTGACCGAGCCAGCAAGGCTGCAGGCTTCATAGTGAAGTGATAACCCGACACGGCACTGCGATATGTTTGCGCAATTTCAGACAATCGAATGGAGAGGCATTCATAATTATACAGTGCCTTGCGAAAGTATTCGGCCCCCTTGAACTTTGCGACCTTTTGCCACATTTCAGGCTTCAAACATAAAGATATAAAACTGTATTTTTTGTGAAGAATCAACAACAAGTGGGACACAATCATGAAGTGGAACGACATTTATTGGATATTTCAAACTTTTTTAACAAATCAAAAACTGAAAAATTGGGCGTGCAAAATTATTCAGCCCCTTTACTTTCAGTGCAGCAAACTCTCTCCAGAAGTTCAGTGAGGATCTCTGAATGATCCAATGTTGACCTAAATGACTAATGATGATAAATACAATCCACCTGTGTGTAATCAAGTCTCCGTATAAATGCACCTGCACTGTGATAGTCTCAGAGGTCCGTTAAAAGCGCAGAGAGCATCATGAAGAACAAGGAACACACCAGGCAGGTCCGAGATACTGTTGTGAAGAAGTTTAAAGCTGGATTTGGATACAAAAAGATTTCCCAAGATTTAAACATCCCAAGGAGCACTGTGCAAGCGATAATATTGAAATGGAAGGAGTATCAGACCACTGCAAATCTACCAAGACCTGGCCGTCCCTCAACTTTCAGCTCATACAAGGAGATGACTGATCAGAGATGCAGCCAAGAGGCCCATGATCACTCTGGATGAACTGCAGAGATCTACAGCTGAGGTGGGAGACTCTGTCCATAGGACAACAATCAGTCGTATATTGCACAAATCTGGCCTTTATGGAAGAGTGGCAAGAAGAAAGCCATTTCTTAAAGATATCCATAAAAAGTGTTGTTTAAGATATGGCAGACATACGCCCCCTTTGGAGAGATTGGGTACCCCTAGTAAACTGGAAAAAAAATCTGTCAAAAATTGCTAATATATGCAAATAAATTATTATTGGATAGAAAACGCTCTAAAGATTCTAAAACCGTTGGAATTATGTCTGTAAGTATAGCAGAACTCACAGGGCAGGCATTCTTCCAAACTAGTTTTTGTGGCCATGAAAGTTGGAGCAACTTTGACGTCATGGCCCCCACCCTTCCCAACCAGCTATGATTCTGGGGACACTTTCTATCTCTTCCGCTAGATGTCCTCTTTCATTAGAGCTTTGAATCGTTCAAATCCCGCGAGAATTGACCCTATGGGAGTGAAATTAGTGCGTGCCACGAGAGAATAGGCTGTGCGTATGGGCGCGAATTGGTCCCAGCCATTCCTTTGTTTCCAGCACTCAAGAGAAGGGCAGACGATGGCCGATTGAATTGAAGTTTGTTTTGCATGTCTAAAACATCATAAAGCTTGCTTCTGCACTTAGTTTGACCTGTTTAGTCGACATATAATGTGTAATTTTGAAGTTTTGATGCGCAACTTATCAGGACCAGAGGACGTTTTGGGTGCATTTCAGCTGATGTTATTAGCAGTAGCTAATACAAAGACGCAAGACTTGAAACCAAACGATGTATTGGGTAAGTATGAAGCCTTCCAGAACATTCTGAACGAAGACCATCGAAGGTAAGGGAATATTTATGCTTAAATCTGTGTTTCTGTTGACTCCAACATTACGTGGAAATGTAGCTTGGAACTGAGCGCTGTCTCAGCATATGGAATAGTGTGCGATTTCTGTAACGTTAAAAGTAAATCTAACACAGCGGTTGCATAAAGAAGCAGTGTATCTTTCTAACTATATGTAGAACATGTATATTTAGTCAAAGTTTATGATGTCTATTTACGTTATCTTGCTGCGCTACATAGATTTCCTGCGGGCATTTTTGAGTAATTTCTGAAGGTGAACTCACTGTAAATGGACATTTATGGATATAAATGGCATATTATTGAAAAAAAAAATATGTACTGTGTAATATGTCATATTACTGTCATCTGATGAAGATTTTCAAAAGGTTAGTGAGTGATTTATTTTTTAATCCTGCGTTTGTTGATTGCATGTTTTGGCTATTGAAATGAGCTGTGTCTGGTGGTGGTTTTACATATATATGTGCTATGTTTTCGCCGTAAAACATTTTAGAAATCTGACTTGCTGGCTAGATGAACAAGATGTTTATCTTTCATTTGAGCTATTGGACTTGTTAATGTGTGGAGGTTAAATCTTTTTAAGAATATTTTTGCGTTCCATGCGCCACCGTTTCAGCTGAACGTGGGAGGGTTGATTCCCAATTGGGAACCAGTATCGTAGACAGGTTAAAGTTTGCCACAAGCCACCTGGGAGACACACCAAACATGTGGAAGAAGGTGCTCTGGTCAGATGAAACCAAAATTGAACTTTTTGGCAACAATGCAAAACGTTATGTTTGGCGTAAAAGCAACACAGCTGAACACACCATCCCCACTGTCAAACATGATGGTGGCAGCATCATGGTTTGGGCCTGCTTTTCTTCAGCGGGGACAGGGAAGATGGTTAAAATTGATGGGAAGATGGATGGAGCCAAATACAGGACCATTCTGGAAGAAAACCTGATGGAGTCTGCAAAAGACCTGAGACTGGGACGGAGATTTGTCTTCCAACAAGACAATGATCCAAAACATAAAGCAAAATCTACAATGGAATGGTTCAAAAATAAACATATCCAGGTGTTAGAATGGCCAAGTCAAAGTCCAGACCTGAATCCAATCGAGAATCTGTGGAAAGAACTGAAAACTGCTGTTCACAAATGCTCTCCATCCAACCTCACTGAGCTCGAGCTGTTTTGCAAGGAGGAATGGGAAAACATTTCAGTCTCTTGATGTGCAAAACTGATAGAGACATACCCCAAGCGACTTACAGCTGTAATCGCAGCAAAAGGTGGCGCTACAAAGTATTAACTTAAGGGCTGAATAATTTTGCACGCCCAATTGTTCAGTTTTTGAATTGTTAAAAAAGTTTGAAATATCCAATAAATGTCGTTCCACTTCATGATTGTGTCCCACTTGTTGTTGATTCTTCACAAAAAAATACAGTTTTATATCTTTATGTTTGAAGCCTGAAATGTGGCAAAAGGTCGTAAAGTTCAAGGGGGCCGAATACTTTCGCAAGGCACTGTATGTCACGTGCATTTGTTTATGTGTGTTTTCGAGACTTGACACATGTAACAGATTAAATACAAATTAAATGTTTATCTGTTACTGAGGTTTATATCTTGTAAAACAACAGTGGGATTTGTTCATTAGAATTTCATGCTTGTTTTATTATTTAAAGGTAGAACGTGTATTGCATTATTCAAGTCAGGAGTGTGTCCCGAAGTTGATGGGTTTACTGATCCTACTCTCTGGAATTCCCTCTCCTAGTTATCACCACTCTCTAGAAGTCCCCCTCCTAGTTACCACCACTCTCTGGAAGTCTCCCTCCTAGTTACCACCACTCTCTAGAAGTCCCCCTCCTAGTTACCACCACTCTCTAGAAGTCACCTCCTAGTTATCACCTCTCTCTAGAAGTCCCCCTCCTAGTTATCACCACTCTCTAGAAGTCCCCCTCCTAGTTACCACCACTCTCTAGAAGTCCCCTCCTAGTTATCACCTCTCTCTAGAAGTCCCCCTCCTAGTTATCACCACTCTGGAAGTCCCCCTCCTAGTTACCACCACTCTCTAGAAGTCCCCCTCCTAGTTACCACCACTCTCTGGAAGTCTCCCTCCTAGTTACCACCACTCTCTAGAAGTCCCCCTCCTAGTTACCACCACTCTCTGGAAGTCCCCCTCCTAGTTATCACCACTCTCTAGAAGTCCCCCTCCTAGTTACCACCACTCTCTAGAAGTCCCCTCCTAGTTATCACCTCTCTCTAGAAGTCCCCCTCCTAGTTATCACCACTCTGGAAGTCCCCCTCCTAGTTATCACCACTCTCTGGAAGTCCCCCTCCTAGTTATCACCACTCTCTGGAAGTCCCCCTCCTAGTTACCACCACTCTGGAAGTCCCCCTCCTAGTTATCACCACTCTCTGGAAGTCCCCCTCCTAGTTACCACCACTCTAGAAGTCCCCATCCTAGTTATCACCACCACTCTGGAAGTCCCCCTCCTAGTTACCACCACTCTGGAAGTCCCCCTCCTAGTTATCACCACTCTGGAAGTCCCCCTCCTAGTTACCACCTCTCTCCAGATGTCCCCCTCCTAGTTATCACCACTCTCTGGAAGTCCCCCTCCTAGTTATCACCACTCTCTGGAAGTCCCCCTCCTAGTTATCACCACTCTGGAAGTCCCCCTCCTAGTTATCACCACTCTGAAAGTCCCCCCTCCTAGTTATCACCTCTCTCTGGAAGTCCCCCTCCTAGTTTTGTCAGCAACACGTGACAACAGAGGGCCCTCAGAGCGAGTTGGTACGGGCGAGGTTTGGTGTTCATCATCAGTCAGTCTCTCCCAGGCAGCACACTCGCAAACACGCATACACACAAACACACACCCTTACTGGAGTTTGGGTGCAGTGCCAGTCTCTATCAGGGGTACACTCGGCTGTCTTCTTCTTCTCCCTGCCATCTGAAACACATTAAAAGGATTAATACAGACTAGACAAGCATTGTTTAGATACGTTGCTGTACATAATTTGACTCTCTAACCCAGTTGAGGTAAATGACCTGTCTGACACAGGTCTGTCTTTCAGCACTGTCACATGTTCCTGCTCTTTGGCAAACTCCACCACCAGGGTATGGCTGAGGATCTGTAGCTGGTGAAGCTCAGAGCTGGCAGGACAAGGGGGGAGAATACCGGTTTTACTGTATCATATCACTATAATGTGTTTTACTCCAGAACATTGCAAAGGCCTCTGGAGACATGATGATTTCATTTGCTTAATGTACAATTGTCGTAAAAATGTGTTATTGTACAGTGTGTTGATGTTTTTCTGTGTATTGGTGTTATGTTTATTGTGCAAAATGTACTGTAAGACGGTAGCCACCTAAGACTGAAGACACGGTAGTGGGCTACATGGCCTGACCTACGAGCGCTCTCTTATCAGAGAACTCGGACTGCCCCGACACCAAAGTACTTCAGTAGAGCCTCCTTCTCATCCCTGGACAGCTCAGCAGGGAGGTGGTTGGATGATCAGAGTTCTTCTCCTCCTTGACTGGACCAGATCCTCATCCGTCATAGCTCTGTCAGAGGTAGAATACAAATAGCTTGACCAACCTGGTAACATTAACTAGGGGTTAGAAGAAGATAGCCATCTACTAGCTATGAGATTTAGGACTGTTGAGGAGCTATTGAACTAGCTATTGAGCTATTGAATCAGTGATATGATCCATGGCATGACCTGGCAAGGATGCACATAAGATACCGTAGCCTCCACTCCTTTCTTTCCTTTACTATCATCACTGATGTTATTAAGGATCTTGGGTTTATCTTCCTTGTGTTTTAAGATCAGTACGGATGAAGAAGAGATGACAATTAAGGGGGAAGCCAAATCAAGAGTGAGTTCAACTAACGTTAGCTAGCTAGCTGATTTTCTAGCTGTTTTAGGATATGTGTTGACCAGCGATATTGAACAATAGGCTAGCTAGAAAGCTAATGAGCTAATGTTTGTAACTAGTGTTTCATTCACATTATCCACCATTCAATGTCTTTCATTACAAAACATCAAACTAATAATGGAGTAGTTAACTGTTATGAAATATTTACATAATGTGAATGAACTAGTGGTTACGTTTAATGCCGTAGCTCCGAGGCATGCGGCGAAATTGCTAAGCAGCTATCTTGGAAGCAGTGTGCTGATTCATGCTTTTTCAAACCGTGTGTTGCAGAATGTGAGATCCCACTGATTTTGCCGTGGTTCCGATGCGTCTTTTTTTGTTGTTGCACAAGCTGCTTTCAAACACTGACCTCTACTGGACACCGTACTTACAAATACAGTTAGGATTTTGTACCTACATTTTTGCAGGACCGGTAGCAACCTGCTAAACTACCGAGAGCGCGGGGACTATGGAACATTCAGAGTCATGAGGTTCAATCCTGTTGAAAGCACACTATTTTGGAAATATGTTCTTTCTGCACTGTTGTTCAAATAATTTGTTTTATTAAGTATAGTACATGCTTCTGTTTTAAGCATCCTAATTAATGCCAGAGATTCTGTTTTTTTAACTATTTAAGCAAAATGCCAACCTGGTATTCAACTTGAATTTAGGCTACTAAAGCCAACAATTTACTGCTGTGCCACAGTGTTATAATGGAAACAATGCAGGAAAAATATAAACACGCTGTTATTTGTGGTTCATCATGATGTCCATGGTTATTTACTAGAGTCAGAGAGGAAGTGAGTAATTTGCTTTGCTATGGCAGGTTTATTTGATCAAATAGAAGTTTCCTAATGGTTAGTTTGTTATGAATGCACTCATATAAGTAGAAACACGTGGCACTTCAGCAACTTTGAAAAATGTTATATCATATTTGTGCCTGTTCTCATAGAGAAGGAAGAGGACTCATCATTGATATAACCCGTTTTAGCATGGACTTTGCCACTGCGGGCTTCCACCAGTCAACTGGGTTGGCATTCCTATGAGTTGGGAGCAATAAGCCAATGAAAAATAAGACAATGGACTAGTTTAAAATGGAGATAGCCTCTATGGGGCAGCCCATGCTGTCACAGACACTTTAATCACACATGTACAAAGATAAACCCTCGATCCATCTTTATGGCCTGTTGTTCACATGCATATCTGACCTCTCATTGGCTAGAATAGTCCCACCTCATCTTGCCTACACCTGCCTGTCTTCCATCTTTTTAACATTTCCATTGTTATAGTGGTCATTTAACTATCTTGTCAATATAACAGACAATCTTTGCTAGAGTGTATAGCTTCCATTTCACCAGTAGAGGTCAACATTATCAAGACAATAACCAGGTTCCTAATGTTTATGAACAAATTAAATGAAAGTGATTGTAGGTTGAAATCTGACCAAGCAAAATGCAGGACTTCAGTCTCTCATTCATTCCAGGCCAAACTGTCTCTCTGTTTCCTGTGTCAGACTTGAGCGTTCGTCTCGGATAGAGACAATTTAGAAAATATCCCTCAAATAGTTCATATTTGTGATGACATTGAAGCTAAAGTTAAAGTTAAAATGTATGAAAAAGTCATAGGAAATAACACCCTTTACAACAAGATAACATCACTACCATCACCACCAAAGTTCTTCACTTCACAAACACGGAATCAGTATTTTGTCTTCCAACAATGGTCATGTTACACGGGCTACAGTGAAGTCTCTACCCTGCTCACCTAGATTCTCCAGCAGCCACAGATGCACGATGAAAGGAAGGCTGCTCCTGTTACACGGGCTACAGTGAAGTCTCTACCCTGCTCACCTAGATTCTCCAGCAGCCACAGATGCACGATGAAAGGAAGGCTGCTCCTGTTACACGGGCTACAGTGAAGTCTCTACCCTGCTCACCTAGATTCTCCAGCAGCCACAGATGCATGATGAAAGGGTAGGAGAGACATTTACTTAAAGGTTTCTGTAATGCACTGTTAAACAGATTTCTCTAGCACCGGTGAACCGCCTGAGAAAGAGGATGTATCAATTACAATAAGCCCACTGCTGTAGTTGTATCTATCTACCTGTAAATATAGTTATGATATTGGGGTTTTCTCAAATGGCCATTATTGTTAAGTGTCATTGAGTATGTACCTGGAAAAGCCCTGAATTGTATGTCTAGGACCAAGAGCCAATAGCAGAACAGGATATTCATGTACAGTAACCTATATGCCAAATATATAGCAAGTATCCTCCAAGGCATATCAAAGGTAGGCTGATCTCAAGAAAAATATATTTCTTAGTTATCTGGAGCTGTTTTCAATATCTGAGAAGAAGACTCATATCCAACAGCTCATCAATTGTCCAACACGTTTAAATTTGACAGGTAACATTACCAAGGTGATTAAAATGAGTAATTTTGTGATGTTTAACCTGGTGCTCAAACTCATGTTCCACCTTGTTCCACCCTGTTCCACCCTGGCCCCCCCTGTTCCACCCTGGCCCCCCCTGTTCCACCCTGGCCCCCCTCTTCCACCCTGTTCCACCCTGGCCCCCCCTGTTCCACCCTGCCCCCCCCCCTGTTCCACCCTGGCCCACCCTGTTCCACCCTGTTCCACCCTGGCCCACCCTGTTCCACCCTGCCCCCCCCCCCCCCCTGTTCCACCCTGTTCCACCCTGGCCCACCCTGTTCCACCCTGCCCCCCCCCCCCCCTGTTCCACCCTGTCCCACCCTGGCCCACCCTGGCCCACCCTGTTCCACCCTGGCCCACCCTGTTCCACCCTGTTCCACCCTGGCCCACCCTGTTCCACCCTGGCCCACCCTGTTCCATCCTGTTCCACCCTGGCCCACCCTGTTCCACCCTGGCCACTTTCAAAGGAGATGGTTGTTTGCCTAGAGCTGCTACATCTTACCTCGTGGTGGATAGGCAATGTGGAGTGATGTAGTATACACCTGTCTCTGTCCTTGGCAAGGAGGAGTCGAGACACAAATTTAACCAACATGCAAAATATGTCTTAGTTTAGCAAAGCTAAATTTTCAGTATTGATGATGTCTGGAAAACATGGAAACCACAGAGGATAGTAGTACCATAACTCGGAACGTGTCACACAGAGAATAGTAGTAACATAACTCTGAACGTGTCACACAGAGAATAGTAGTAACATAACTCTGAACGTGTCACACAGAGAATAGTAGTAACATAACTCTGAACCTGTCACACAGAGAATAGTAGTAACATAACTCTGAACGCGTCACACAGAGAATGTTGTTGTTTGTAACACTCCATTTTCCACACGGCAATAGGCAGTGTTATGATTAGCGTCGGCTAATGGGGATCCCAATATGATGACATGAGGGTAGTTTACTGTGAGGCACATACTGTAGATGGGACAGCATACTACACTTCCAAACTCCATCACCAGGTGGCAGCACCTACTGGGTCATCAACATGTTGGCCGTCAGGATGATCAGTGATCTGTGACGAGGCCTCACGGCATGCCAGTGTTGGGTGTCTTGTGTTACTTAACTTCTTTAGTTGAGGCCTTTTTGTAGTTTCCTTCTTGTATATATTTATTTTAGGTCCCCACTTTGAATGCATACTAATCTACTTGGACTGGCCAAACAAACAGTTCAAGAAGGAGCTGGCCCTGGATCTAAGCTAAAGTGGATGTCTCCTGGGTACTCAACACTTGGCTGAGGGGGGGGGGGTTCCTCAGTCGGGGTCTCAGCTTATTGCTGAGAGTTAGAATAACAGAATACACAAGTTGTAATTTATAAAAATGTGGTTGTGCCTCAGCAGTCACTCAATTTGCCACCACTAACATTAAATGGCAGCTGCCGACATACTGACTCAACTCCAGCCACTTTAATAACGGTACATTGATGTAATAAATGTATCACTAGCCACTTTAAACAATGCCACTTAATATAATGTTTACCTACCCTACATTACTCATCTCATATGTATATACTGTACTCTATACCATCTACTGCATCTTGCCATCTTTATGTAATTCATGTATCACTAGCCACTATAAACAATGCCACTTAATATAATGTTTACCTACCCTACATTACTCATCTCATATGTATATACTGTACTCTATACCATCTACTGCATCTTGCCATCTTTATGTAATTCATGTATCACCAGCCACTATAAACAATGCCACTTAATATAATGTTTACATACCCTACATTACTCATTTCATATGTATATACTGTACTCTATACCATCTACTGCATCTTGCCATCTTTATGTAATTCATGTATCACTAGCCACTATAAACAATGCCACTTAATATAATGTTTACATACCCTACATTACTCATCTCATATGTATATACTGTACTCTATACCATCTACTGCATCTTGCCATCTTTATGTAATTCATGTATCACCAGCCACTATAAACAATGCCACTTAATATAATGTTTACATACCCTACATTACTCATCTCATATGTATATACTGTACTCTATACCATCTACTGCATCTTGCCATCTTTATGTAATTCATGTATCACCAGCCACTATAAACAATGCCAATTTTACATATGAGATGAGTAAAAAGGCCATTCTTGAACATGGGGTGAGACGTTCTTACTAATTTGTAAAAAAAAAAAAAAAGCCAGTTTGTAATTTTGAATTATTTATGTTTTTAGAGGGAGAGAAACCAAAAGCCCACTGTGCCTATTTTTCTGAAAATCATCAGTCCACATGTCAAGTGAAATTCCCCCATTGTATTTACCCAAATTCTCTCTTAACTCCAGCACCACCAACCGTTTTTGTTGTTGTTGACTGATGCAGGACTCCATTGCCAGAGAAGAGAGACTCTGAAAACGCCTCCATTACAGTAATTGCCACAGTTTAGACTACTGATAGATCAGCATTCTAACTCCCCCTTGTGATAGTGTGGTGGAATGACAGAATGCCACCGTCTACTAAAAAGGGGCGTGGCTTAAGCTCGTAACGTTTAAAGGAAGAACCACTGCATATGGAGACTGTTTAATTATATTGCAACCAAGGTTTTAAAAAATGAGCAATCCCTTGGTGGATTATCTGTACTCTCCTAAATTGGTTGTTATAACTACCTCTATGTTGCAGGGACTAGTTCAACCGGAGTAGGGACATCATCCTGCAACTGCCTTTCCATTGGTGTGCAGCTGCTGCTATGACCTTTGACCCCTCAGCCCATAAGGTGAAACATGTAGAGGTTAAAGGTCAGAGCGTCCACTGCAGGTTGGTTGGTTCTCTACTTCCAGTGTTGGGCGGCGGCCTGTTACTGCGTTGCCCAGACCTGCTCTGCCACGTCTGGGTTTTCATCTCCTTCAGCCCCAGGGCTCACGTTCACCTTTCATTTAGTTTGTGAGTGTTCTGCCAAAAAAGCACAAGGGCAGAAATAATGGATAAAATTATTATTTACAAAAACAAGACAAGCTTTGTTCCTGCAGGTGTATGGTTAGATAAGACCCAAGTTCCAGCCTGTCTTTTTCACTTGACTAGCAGGTGACTAGATCTCCACCGTTTTTAAGCGACATTAATTAATGTCGTCTTGACATGTAGACAGTGTTAGAAAAGCCCGTTCGAATATAATCTATTTTGTGACATTTAGGACATGTGTGTGTCACAGCGTAGATATACCCCAGTCTTCTTTGTTTTTAATTGCCATCAAATGGCCTCTTCTGCTGTGGTGAACAGTGTGTCACTTGCCTTCCGTTCGGAGCCACAGTCCTGCCTGGTGTAGCCAGTTTCTCTGCCAGTCAGATAATGGCTGGTTGCACTCCGAGGCACCCTCTTACTAACCCCCTGATCTGTAATCAGCAATTAGTGTCAGAGAGAAACTTCTGATCAGAGCCATCAGTTCTAAATAATAGAAGAGGAGTAGGTGAACCCTAAATGATATTTTCTCCTCTGTAACAAACTGACCCTTCAAAACTACTGTATGTAAACTGTAAATACGGCATCACTCTGAAATCGTTTCAACTGCCTGCCTACTGTAGTACTTCCATGCATGTTCCTCTCCCATTTACTCAGTAGTTCCCTCCTATGGTGAGTCTCCTGGTAATTCACTCTCAGTCCAATACAATGGAGGTAGATTCATCAGAGGGGAAAGGGGGGATACCTAGTCAGTTGTACAACGGAATGCCTTCAACTGAAAGGCATTCCTTTCTTCCGCATTTAACCCAACCCCTCTGAATCAGAGAGGTGCAGGGGGCTGCCTTAATCGACATCCACGTCTTACAGTGGCTGGGGAACAGTGGGTTAACTGTCTTGCTCAGAGGCAGAACAACATATTTTTACTTTGTCAGCTCGGGGATTCGATCCAGCAACCTTTCGGTTACTGGCCTAACGAGGGTTGTGACTGATTGTGATTTTAACACTCAGCCTTCTTGTCTTACATTCCAGGTGAAGACAGCTCCAGACACTGTTCTTTACGTTCAGCTGGAAGGAGATAGATGGTAGGGTAATTTACTTTCAGCTGGCAGGATATAGATGGTAGGGTAATTTACTTTCAGCTGGCAGGATATAGATGGTAGGGTGATTTACTTTCAGCTGGCAGGATATAGATGGTAGGGTAATTTACTTTCAGCTGGCAGGATATAGATGGTAGGGTAATTTACTTTCAGATGGTAGGGTAATTTACATTCAGCTGGAAGGAGATAGATGGTAGGGTAATTTACTTTCAGCTGGCAGGATATAGATGGTAGGGTATTTTACTTTCAGATGGTAGGGTAATTTACGTTCAGCTGGAAGGAGATAGATGGTAGGGTAATTTACGTTCAGCTGGAAGGAGATAGATGGTAGGGTAATTTACATTCAGCTGGCAGGATATAGATGGTAGGGTAATTTACGTTCAGATGGCAGGATATAGATGGTAGGGTAATTTACGTTCAGCTGGCAGGAGATATATGGTAGGGTGATTTACTTTCAGCTGGCAGGAGACAGATGGTAGGGTAATTTACTTTCAGCTGTCAGGAGAAGGATGGTAAGAGACTCTCACATTTCAAGCTGGAGACCGGTGTGTGGAATCGTTTAGTGAGTTGAATGGTCATATTTTCAATGATGCCATCACATTCTCATGGCATGGTGAGATATTTGGTATGCTTACACAACGTTGCAGGGTCACGGTTCTTCTGACACGCGGGTATTTTTCTCTGTGTGAGCTTGTTGAGTTCCCTGGTGTAGCATAGATATCTAATATCTGCACAGAGGATGGAGGAGGAGAAGGCGTCAAAAAGGGAGACCATTCAGGGTCCAGTCTGTGTATATTCTTACAGGGAAGGTTAGAGAGGGGTTTCAGGAACATTTCATTTTAAGATAAGTTACGTCACCCAACACCACCCAGGAGACATACGCCGGTTCCCTAACGTGGCCCCTGCCAAGTGTAGGAAGAGACCCTGTTGTGGTCCAGATATATGGTTCTATGGTTCCATGTGGTCCTCTAATCTCCCTGGGAGGGACCCAGCATAAGACAGAGATAGTAGGGTGTTAAGACAGGGCAGTATGGCTTTAAGCAGTGGATTGGGTGAGGTAAAGAAAACAAACATCAAAAACACCTGCAAGTGAGAATATAGGGCAGAGAGAACTGAAGACAAAACAAGATGATCAGTACTGCAGCTGAAGTGTGCTGAAGCATATACATTATGTTTTCCCTGAAGAAATGCTTACTTGCTAACTTTATAAAAATAGTTTGGATTGGGCTGAAAGCAATGGGTGTTCCCATATGCACTTAAATGAAACAACAACAAAAATGACATCCCAGCTGGCTATCCTGAGGTGACCAAAAAAAACAATTACAATGTTCTGTGTGTAAATTCCTTCCCAATCAAGTGATTAATTGTTTACCACATCCTAAAAATGAAGGTGGATATTGTGGTTTACAACAAATAAGACATGTGAGTAAGTCTACCTTAATGGTTTAACACTATCCCAAACATTACACACTTATGCATACAGAAAAGAGAAGGGACTACTCCCAGCCCCCAGGATGTGTTTTCATCTGCAGAGCATTTTGTGCGCTACCTAGCTAGCTGCAAGAAGGGAAGCCCTGCCTAGGCTGGGGGGAATATCAGCGTTTCCTCTTCACGGTTGTTTAACCACCATAAGGAAAAGAAGAAGAAGAAGAGTAGTGATAATGTTGACAACCAAATCATGAGTCCAGAGTGAAACCCAGCCCTTGGTTTTCTTGTTACCACCTAAACGCATCCAGTGCAGTCAAATGTGTACCGTAACATCTATGTCTTCCAGAGCAGTTTCCTACACGGTTTCACACTCAATGAGGTGAAATTAGATTATTGTAATGCCATATTGCAATTTTGAAATGTAACCTATTTGATTCCCTTGAACATCTTAAATCTTGGCCTCTTGAATCTCAATGATGTGTTTACATTCTAAACTTGGAAAAGGCCAACCAGCAAGCCATAGAATATGGTAAAGTTGAAAGTTGCCCTAGTCGTCTACCAACGCACTGCACAGACGAAAGTAGGGCTAGAAAACAGCTCCTCTGTCTCTCCAGCCTACTCTGTGACCAGCTTCCATAACTATCTCCTCTAACCAGCTCCCATAACTATCTCCTCTAACCAGCTCCCGTAACCAGCTCTCATAACCAGCTCCCATAACTATCTCCTCTAACCAGCTCCCGTAACCAGCTCTCATAACCAGCTCCCATATCCAGCTCCCATAACCAGTTCCCACAACCAGCTCCCACAACCAGCTCCCATAACCAGCTCCCGTAACCAGCTCTCATAACCAGCTCCCATATCCAGCTCCCATAACCAGTTCCCACAACCAGCTCCCACAACCAGCTCCCATAACCAGCTCCCACAACCAGCTCCCACAACCAGCTCCCACAACGAGCTCCCATAACCAGCCCCCAACCAGCTCCCATAACCAGCTCACACAACCAGCTCCCATAACCAGCTCCCA
Source organism: Oncorhynchus mykiss (assembly GCF_057628025.1). NCBI lineage: Eukaryota > Metazoa > Chordata > Actinopteri > Salmoniformes > Salmonidae > Oncorhynchus > Oncorhynchus mykiss. Next base: position 7,890,505 of record NC_143036.1, on the reverse strand, counting down.
TAACCAGCCCCCAACCAGCTCCCATAACCAGCTCACACAACCAGCTCCCACAACCAGCTCCCATAACCAACTCCCATAACCAGCTCCCACAACCAGCTCCCATAACCAGCTCCCATAACCAGCTTCCACAATCAGCACTCATAACCAGCTCCCATAACCAGCTCCCATAACCAGCTCCCACAACCAGCTCCCATAACCAGCTCCCACAACCAGCTCTCATAACCAGCTCCCATAACCAGCTCCCACAACCAGCTCCCATAACCAGCTCCCATAACCAGCTCCCACAACCAGCTTCCTTAATGGCTGTAAGCTGAATTAACATGAAAGTTAGAGCAGCCAGTTGTAAAGTACTGGCTTACCGCACATTATCAATATCAACATTATCCTGCTCTTCTTCAGTCATACATGATCACAGTACCAAATATAAATCACGATCGTTATAGGGTTGTCAGGGGCTGCCCCTCAACAAATATGCATCAAAATTGTTCCAGAGTATGCAAACCTCTCACTCATACACTATCAGTTTGATTCAACGTCCAGTAGATACCACCTCCAGAATGTACGTAAACCCAGTGTTATAGTCTACACATCCATGTTTAGGTAGATACCACCTCCAGAATGTACATAAGCCCAGTGTTATAGTCTAGACATCCATGTTTAGGTAGATGTATCTTCATTTGAGCCAGTTTGCTCTAGCAGGAAAATTATCCAAACAATGCTGGATCCTATTCTGTTTGGTGAGGAAGTTCTTCACATAAACAATGAGACAGACTGAAAGCAGACTCATCAGCTGGGATGTTAATAATGATACATTAGGATGGTACATTATGATGGTACATTAGTATGGTACATTATGGCGGCACATTAGGATGTCACATTAGGATGGTGCATTAGTATGGTACATTATAACGGTACAGTAGGATGTTACATTAGTATGGTACATTAGTATGGTACATTAGTATGGTACATTAGCATGGTACATTAGGATGGTACATTATGATGGTACATTATGGTGGCACATTAGTATGGTACATTAGGATGGTACATTAGGATGGTCCATTAGTATGGTACATTAGGGTGGTACATTAGGATGGTACATTAGGATGGTACATTAGCATGGTACATTAGGATGGTACATTAGTATGGCACATTCGTATGGTACATTATGACGGTACAGTAGGATGTTACATTAGTATGGTACATTAGGATGGTACATTATGGCGGCACATTAGGATGTTACATTAGGATGGTACATTAGGATGTTACATTAGGATGGTACATTAGGATGGTACATTAGGATGTTACATTAGGATGGTACATTAGGTACATTAATCTGTGGGAAGGGTTTTTCTCCTCTCTGTCTAAGACCTAATGTTTCACCTATAGCACATTTAACACAAGGCAAGTTGATTATATAAAACAATATGATGTAATACCATGTGTGTGTGTGTGTGTGGTGTGTGTTTGCATGTGTGTGTGTGTGTGTGTGTGTGTGGTGTGTTTGAGTGTCCATGGTAGCTATAACATTCCTCAATCAAAAGCTCAATCGCTTGCGTTTCAATACATAAAAGTACTGGTTCGCCAGCGACTGGTATGCCCATTTCCCTTCTACTGACTTGTAGATAGACCCATCACTGTTCATTGTCTAGGGTGATGCCAATGGCTTTATTTAAGTAAGTCCACACCCCAGTGGCGGCATGGTGGGAGGAGCTATAGGAGGATGGGTTCATTGTAATGTCTGGAATGGAATCAATGGAACTGAGTCAAACGCATCAAACATATGAGAACCACGTGTTTGACTCCGTTCCATTGGTTCTATTCCAGCCATTACAATGAACCCGTTCTCCTATGGCTCCTCCCACCAGCCTCCTCTACAACACCCTGTTAGCAAACCGTCCAGGGATCACACCAGCTACAATAGGACCTTGATGAATGGAGCCTTCACTGGAGTGTCTTAGTACCACCTCCCCCAACCCTCTACCAAACCAGACCAGAACCGGACAGACTAGAACAGACCAGAAAATACCAGAACAGGCAAGACTAGAACAGACCAGAACAGGCCAGACCGGACCAGAACAGACCAGAACAGGCCAGACCGGACCAGCCCAGAACAGACCAAAACAGGCCAGACCAGACCGGACTAGGCAAGACCAAACCAGACGAGAACAGGCCAGGCAAGACCAGACCAAACCACCCACCTGTAACTCACAGTGGATCCTCTCTCAAGCCAGCCTCCCTGCTTACCTCACATTCCCCACCTGTGGTCAACAGTAGCCCATTTGGGATCATTTTCAGTGACCTGCTTGGGACCAACTCACCGACACTCTATGAACCCAGACTGTTTCATGAGCACTTTCACAATAACTGGGCCAAGTTGATTTGCACTCTATTACAGTCACCACCCACCTACCCTCCACTCTAATAGTAATGATTGACTGTTCAAATGCCCATTGACTTCACGTGATCTTCTCTCGTCATTATCTGACCATTTTATTTACATTGAGAAGTGGACTTCCTCCTGCTCGGCCATTTGATGTTTATGAGGACTTGAATTTGACCCTGTCTTTACAAGACCTAGGCCAGCTAAACATAATACCAAATGATGTCAGCTCAAGACCAAGGTGGAACAGAGCAAGGTGAAACAGAGTAAGGTGAAACAGAGTAAGGTGAAACAGAGCAAGGTGAAGCAGGGCAAGGTGAAACAGCCAGAGGAACCCAAGAAGGACTGCCTCATCAAATACACTGTATAACTGGAAGAAGTATACTTAAATACTTATTATAAAACTCCTGATATTGTTTATTAGGGGACATTATTTCCTCCATTCCAACGAGGGCATGAATGCCACACTGTGGCACCTCTGAATTCCTAATAATATCACATTGACACAGACCATAGAATTTCAGAATCCAGAGTCTCTCACTGGATTTATTTAGTTTTCTACCTTTATTTAACAAGGCAAGCCAGTTAAGAACCAATTCTTATTTACAATGACGGCCTACCATGGAACAGTGTGTTAACTGCCTTGGTCAGGGGCAGAATGACATATTTTTAGCTTGTCAGTTCAGGCATTTGATCTTGCAACCTATTGGTTACAAGTCCAACGCTCTAACCACTAGGCTACCTGCCGCCCCTCCACTCTAACCACTAGGCTACCTGCCTCCTCTACGCTCTAACCACTAGGCTACCTGCCGCCCCTCCACTCTAACCACTAGGCTACCTGCCTCCTCTACGCTCTAACCACTAGGCTACCTGCCGCCTCTACGCTCTACCCACTAGGCTACCTGCCGCCTCTACACTCTACCCACTAGTCTACCTGCCGCCTCTACACTCTACCCACTAGTCTACCTGCCGCCTCTACACTCTAACCACTAAGCTACCTGCCTCCTCTACACTCTAACCACTAGGCTACCTGCCGCCTCTACACTCTAACCACTAGGCTACCTGCCGCCTCTACACTCTAACCACTAAGCTACCTGCCGCCTCTACACTCTAACCACTAGGCCACCCCTGCAGATCCTATAAAACCCAGTCATGATATTTATATCTGGCGTGGTCATCCCATCGCTGTATATAACCCTTGGCATTGACATGCTCAGACAGAATTACATTTCTGTTTAAGGCATCGTGGCTTGGGCTACATGTCTGGCACTAGATGCTCTTCCCAGTTTCAACCATCCGCTCCCCTCGCCTCCCTCCTCAAACACAGACCAAGTCTGCCTCTCAAATGGAACCATATTCCGTATTTAGTTCGCCGTAGGGTTCTGGTCAAACGTAGTGCGCTATATAATTATATAATGAATAGGCTGCCATATCAGTCTGCTTCAGATTAGACCTGCCATATCTGTCCGTTTCAGATTAGACCTGCCATTTCAGTCTGTTTGAAATTAGACCTGTCAAATCAGTCCGTTTCAGGTTAGACATGCCATATCAGTCTGAATCAGATTAGACCTCCCATATCAGTCCGTTTCAGATTAGACCTGCCATTTCAGTCTGTTTGAAATTAGACCTGTCAAATCAGTCCGTTTCAGGTTAGACATGCCATATCAGTCTGAATCAGATTAGACCTCCCATATCAGTCCGTTTCAGATTAGACCTGCCATTTCAGTCTGTTTGAAATTAGACCTGTCAAATCAGTCCGTTTCAGGTTAGACATGCCATATCAGTCTGAATCAGATTAGACCTCCCATATCAGTCCGTTTCAGGTTAGACATGCCATATCAGTCTGAATCAGATTAGACCTGCCATATCAGTCCGTTTCAGGTTAGACATGCCATATCAGTCTGAATCAGATTAGACCTCCCATATCAGTCCGTTTCAGGTTAGACATGCCATATCAGTCTGCTTCAGATTAGACCTGCCATATCTGTCCGTTTCAGATTAGACCTGCCATTTCAGTCTGTTTGAAATTAGACCTGTCAAATCAGTCCGTTTCAGGTTAGACATGCCATATCAGTCTGAATCAGATTAGACCTCCCATATCAGTCCGTTTCAGATTAGACCTGCCATTTCAGTCTGTTTGAAATTAGACCTGTCAAATCAGTCCGTTTCAGGTTAGACATGCCATATCAGTCTGAATCAGATTAGACCTCCCATATCAGTCCGTTTCAGATTAGACCTGCCATTTCAGTCTGTTTGAAATTAGACCTGTCAAATCAGTCCGTTTCAGGTTAGACATGCCATATCAGTCTGAATCAGATTAGACCTCCCATATCAGTCCGTTTCAGATTAGACCTGCCATTTCAGTCTGTTTGAAATTAGACCTGTCAAATCAGTCCGTTTCAGGTTAGACATGCCATATCAGTCTGAATCAGATTAGACCTCCCATATCAGTCCGTTTCAGATTAGACCTGCCATTTCAGTCTGTTTGAAATTAGACCTGTCAAATCAGTCCGTTTCAGGTTAGACATGCCATATCAGTCTGAATCAGATTAGACCTCCCATATCAGTCCGTTTCAGATTAGACCTGCCATTTCAGTCTGTTTGAAATTAGACCTGTCATATCAGTCTGCTTCAGGTTAGACCTGCCATATCAGTCGGCTTCAGATTAGACCTGCCATATCAGTCTGCTTCAGATTAGGCCTGTCATATCAGTCTGTTTCAGGTTAGATTTTACATATCAGTCTGCTTCAGATCATACCTGCCATATCAGTCTGCTTCAGATTAGACCTGTCCTATCAGTCTGTTTCAGATTAGACCTGCCATTTCAGTCTGCCTCAGATTAGACCTGTCTCTCAGCACATATCAAAGCTGCAGGCTAAAGTTAAATCGAGACTTGGTTTCCTCTATTGTAATCACTCCTCTTTCACCCTAGCTGCCAAACTAACGCTGATTCAGATGACCATCCTACCCATGCTAGATTACGGAGACATAATTTATAGATCGGCAGGTAAGGTTGCTCTCGTGCGGCTAGATGTTCTTTACCATTCGGCCATCAGAGGTTCCACCAATGCTCCTTATAGGAGACATCACTGCACTCTATACTCCTCTGTAAACTGGTCATCTCTGTATGCCCATCACAAGACACACTGGTTGATGCTTATTTATAAAACCCTCACTCCCCCCTATCTGAGATATCTACTGCAGCCCTCATCCTCCACTTACAACACCCGTTCTGCCAGTCACATTCTGTTAAATGTCCCCAAAGCACACACATCCCTGGGTCGCTCCTCTTTTCAGTTTGCTGCAGCCAGCGACTGGAACGAGCTGCAACAAACACTCAAACTGGACAGATTTATCTCAATCTCTTCATTCAAAGACTCAATCATGGACACTCTTGCTGACAGTTATGGCTGCTTTGTGTGATGTATTGTTGTCTCTACCTTCTTGCCCTTTGTGCTGTTGTCTGTGCCCAATAATGTTTTTACCATGTTCTGTATTGCTACCATGTTGTTGTCATGTTGTGTTGCTACCAGATGTGTTGCTACCATGTTGTTGTTATGTTGTGTTGCTACCATGCTGTTGTCATGTTGTGTTGCCACCAGATGTGTTGTCATGTGTTGCTGCCGTTGATATGTTGTTGTCTTTAGGTCTCTCTTTATGCAGTGTTGTGTTGTCTCTCTTGTTGTGATGTGTGTTCTGTCCTATATTTATATATATTTCTATGTTTTTTAAATCCCAGGCCCCCGTTCCCGCAGGAGGCCTTTTGCCTTTTGGAAGGCCGTCATTGTAAATAATAATTTGTTCTTAACTGACTTGCTTTAAATAAAGGTTAAATAAAAATAAAAAATAAATACAAATAAATACAAATAAATAAATTCAATGTGGCTGAAGGCTATAATGTACAGACACCAGTTGTATTCATCTATCCCTCTGTTTTCCTAGTTCAGTTAAAAATAGTATGCAGATGGGTGTAATAATTGTGAATATTTAGTCATTTTAAAGTCAGCTGCACTCCCTTCTCTGACTCAGATTCTAGACCATTGCGTGTTTTACGCCTGTATGCGCTTTCTCAAAGTGGATGTAGGCATTATCCAAATGCTCAGTCAGGTGAGCAGCATGATAGACCATCACGTGTTTTACGCCAGTATGCGCTTTCTCAAAGTGGATGTAGGCATTATCCAAATGCTCAGTCAGGTGAGCAGCATGAAACACTGTATGCGCTTTCTCAAAGTGAATGTAGGCATTATCCAAATGCTCAGTCAGGAGAGCAGCATGATAGACCACAGTGAAACTACAAGGAAGGAACTCGGTGACATTGATGGAATCATTTGACCTTCTAGAAGAGTCGTGGAAGAATCAAAACACATCTGATACCTGCCATTGAGTGCATTAGGACCGCTCTACTCTTTCTATAGAAAAAGGTTTCAGCAATTCCTCAGACCTGTATTTTATTTTTTTAACCATTATTTAACTAGGCAAGTCCGTTAATAAGAACAAATTCTTATTTACAATGATGCCCTAGGATCAGTGGGTTAACTGCCTTGTTCAGGGGCAAAATTACGGATTTTGTACCTTGTCAGCTCAGGGATTCGATCTTGCGACCTTTTGGCTACTAGTCCAACGCTATTACCACTAGGCTACCTGCCGACCCCAGTCTTGCTGTGTGAGTCTGATAGAGAGAGAACCATTTATTCTCCCCGAGCCTCGGCCCAGCCGTGTGTGTGTTTATTCGCTGATGGGCAGCGGTAGGTGGTTAGCTTAGGTGTGCCTGTGAAAGGTCTGTCTCTTACAATACCACATCAGGTCTAGCTCACACACCCGTTGAGTATAAAGAGCCGTTCTGGGCTTGGCTATTTAGCTATTTAACGGAGGCTGTGCAACCATCGTTGTCTCCAACTGGCAGAACTCACAAACAAACTATTTCTACAGTTTTACAGTAAATGTTTAGTTATTTAAAGTGTGGGCATTACTTAAAAAAAAAAAAAGTTTATATGTGCAGGAACCTTTAACTAACCTTTAACTAACTAGGCAAGTCACAAATTCTTATTTACAATGACGGCCTACACCAGCCAAACCCGGACAACGCTGGTCCAATTGTGTGCCGCCCTGTAGGATTCTCAATCACAGTCGGTTGTGATACAGCCTGGACACAGACATGTGTTTGTATAAATAATACTTCAGAGTAAACAAAGTCAAAAAGTTGTTTACGGTTATTAGACTAATGTACCTTGTATTTGTTTGAGGGTGTTCGTCTACTGTATTTGTTTGAGGGTGTTAATCTACTGTATTTGTTTGAGGGTGTACGAATGTCATCACAACTGAGCATATTTTGTGTTTTGTGAACCTGTCTCTTGTAATGTTCCCACACTGTTCCCACATCCTAAGTAAATGTTCTGGTAACCTTTAAAGAACACAAAAACATTTTTGCAACATCAAAGGGATGTTTAGTGCACCCTGACACAAACATCTGAATGTCAGCACGACAATTTTTTGTTTTTGTGAAGATGTCTCTTGTCATGTCCACACAATGTTCACACAACCCAATGAAACATTCTGGGAACCTTTAAAACAACAGATAAAATGTGTTCTGGGAATGTTATTGTAACATCAGGTGAATGTTTTTTTGCACCCTAAAATAAACATTTTTTTGTGTTTTGGGAAAATACATTTTGTGATGTCCCCACAATGTTCCCACCAGACTGTTCCCACAACATAATGAAACATTCTGGGAACCTTTAAAGAACAGATTAAATGTGTTCTAGGAATGTTGCAACATCAGGCAAATGTTTTATACCAACAATTGCCTAACAAATGTTCAGGGAACCTTCAAAGAAACAATTTTGGTTTGCTGGGTAGAGTTATGTTTTTTTTTTTCTTCTCTTCCGATTTTCTCAAACTGACAGATGGCTGGACAGAAAGTGACACTAATTATAGCATCATTACACTGTCTTGTTGGGTTATACGTTTGCTGTCAGTTTGCATGCTAAATCATATGGCAGAAATGATTAACCTTGATCATGGTTTTTTGTGTGTGTTTTTAATATAGAGATATAGCATCTTTTTTTTTTTTCAAGCAGCAGTGCTTTAAGGACTCAGTGTCTGCACGGAAATACAACCCTTTTCAAAATAAAGCCACCATTAAAACATCAGACTACAGGGATTATGTAAAATCTATGTTTATTTTTAAATGTCATTAAAAAGCTGTGTTCGTCTATAAACATGCCCTAACAGTAGATCCAGTGTTTGACTTGGGCAGGAGCTTACCGGACCTGCGTACCCGGCACCTCAAATGTTCGACTGCTTAAGCTCCTGTTACTCTTATATAATATTACCATAGCTCAAAAGTATTGTGGAGGTTCTGCTTTCAAATATAAACAGTAACCGGCATGCAAAATGAGTACCGGCAGCTATTTCAGTCCAAGTCAAGCACTCTGTATATGACAACAACGGCAGCCATCTTGATAGATACCAACATAACCCCACAAAATGATACACGGAAAAACATGACAACGTCTACAGTACATATACAGTTGCCCATATAGCCTGTTATTATCATTATACTTGTCCTGGTCTAGAGGTCCATAGGGAGATAGACAGATCCACTGTGTGACAGAGGCAGTAGGTCCGTAGTCACAACAGCCACTTTTTTTTTGTTTTTAACCCTAACTAATCTGTGTAAACACCACGCTTAAATTCCCTGTGTAAAAGCTGCTTTCCCCCATGTTCCATTCATAATAGTCAGTCACAAGTAACAGCATTCAATATCTGACCAACTGGCTCATGAACATCAACTCAAAGAGCTTTGCTGATAACCTACGGTCAAACTGGATTTAAATATATATATATATATACACACATATATATATGTGTGTCATATAAATCTAAGATTGCAAATACCCAAATAATATCTAAATTCCACAAACCTTTACACAACGTATCAGAATATTCTCCTATGTTTCATGTCTTTCCTTAATTCTAATGAGACAACCAACACAGATAAATCTCCTATTTATGTGTGGATGATTTGGTTCTTCTATAAGCCAATGGTAATACGATTGATAGCCTGCTATTATTCAATACACCAAACCATTCCTTGCATTAATTCTCTAACTGACTACGTTCCAAAAGGCACCCTATTGCCTACATAGGAGTGCATTACTTTTATCCAGGACCCATAGGGCTCTGTTTAAAAGTAGTGCACTAAATAAGGAACAAGGTGTCATTTGGGATGCCTCCATTGTCTCAGGCCTGTGGGTCTCTGAACCGTGGAGAAGCGTGATGTTCTGGGCAGAGCTCCCTGTACTGGCAGGACACCAATCCATCACGAGAACATTACCTACATTTGGTCTGTCCGTGGAGGGACCCGACAGTCCATCATCATTTTGTAAAGTTAGTGTGGAATCAGGTGGGGAAATTATTGTTATCGATGAATAATGGCAACGCTCCTGGCAATGACAATTTAGATGGAAGGCTACTGAGGATAGTAGCTGACTCTATAGCCACTCCTATCTGTCATATCTTTAATCTGAGCACAGAGGAAGGTGTTTGTCCTCAGGCCTGGAGGGAAGCCAAAGTCATTCTGCCACCCAAGAGTGCTAAAGCTACCTTTACTGGTTCTAACAGCAAACCTATCAGCTTGTATGCCAGCTCTTAGCAAACTTTTTGAAAAAATGTGTGTTTGACCAAACACGGTACTATTTCTCTTTCAGCGTGCTTATAGAGAAGGGCACTCAACATGTACAGCACTGACACAAATGACCGATGATCGGTTGAAAGAAATTGATAATAAGAAGATTGTGGGAGTTATACTAGAACTCGCTTCCATATTATATTTGCATATAACTTTTATTTAAACAAGGAGTCATATTGCGATTAAAAATATATTTTACAAGAGTCTTGTACATATTACAATAAAAAAATAAAAAAAATAAAACGACATACACAATATAATTCAGCATAAAATAAACAAACATAAACATATATTCTTAAAAAAATTATCACATTCAACTACATAGAGGTCCTCAATCAATAGTGCCAACTACCTGAGTTGCACCAGCACATCAAGTGAACAGCAGACCTGGTTTCCAAAAACCAGATGAAGCAACACCTCACAACACAACGCCTCTCCCCTATTGGACCTAGATATCTTGTGTGTATGTATTGATATGTAAGCTACGTGTGCAGTTAAATATATATATATTTTTTTGTATGTATATAGTTCTGTCCTTGAGCTGCTCTTGTCTATTAATATTCTGTATTATGTCATGATTCATGTTCTGTGTGGACCCCAGGAAGAGTCGCTGCGGATTTCAAAACAGCTGATGGGGATCTTAAAACAATTCAGAAAATACCACTTGTCTCAGGATCAGCCCAAATACTAAGTCTATGTCCCAAAATAACACCCTATTCCCTATGGGCCCTGGTCAAAAGTAGTGCACTATATAGGGAATAGGGTGGTATTTAGGGTCCCGATCAAAAATAGTGCACTACATAGGGAATAGTGTGGTATGTAGTGCACTATATAAGAAATAGGGGTGCCATTTGGGTTCAATAGTATGTATCTCAGGATAGACAAGACAAGCATGTTGACAGATGCCTTACTGATGCCTTACAGCCAAGAGAGAGAGAGAGAGAGAGAGAGAGAGAGAGAGTAGTAGTGGATACACAGACACCCTGCTTCTGACTGGCCTGACATATTAGTAGGCACCTGACCTGACCGTGATAGAGTGTGCCTGGTAGCAATAGATGTTATGGAGCCAAAAGAGGATAGACAATATTGACCAGATAAGACCTGAAAAGTAGCATTCTGTAAAATCTGTTTTATGATGCAATAAAGTATGTTTTTTTTTTTATGTTTGCTGTAGTTAACTAATTGTGCATCCTATATGAACACAAGCAACACACCATGCAGTAGGTGACTGGAGCAGGGCAGAACAGTATACTGTGGGATAGGACAGACAAGTCCACGAGACACTGTTCAACAGTGGGAATTATACTCACGTGCCAAATTTAGTCTCTCACCCTAATGGCATTCCGTTCATTCCCAGGACATTTCCAGGAAGTACAGGCCACTTTTTTCGTCTTCTTTTATTAAAAATAATAATAATGATTGTACGTGCACGCGCTCAGGGTAGACTTCATTGGCAGGAGCTTTGTAAAATTGATGGGTGGATCCCAAGGATAATTTCTAGCCCCGTGATTTGCTAATCAGGGTCATTTCCCCCCCTCCATGTCATTTCACTGTAATCGTGGGTCTGGTTTGCGGTGCTTGCCCAGCCCTCCTGTCGGTGTAGCTCTTAGGGTAACGAGTGCTCTCTGTGCCTGTTGATTTAAACCCGAATACAATCAGTCAGAAGGCTGGGTACTGGAAAGGAAGACCGTATAATGGGGGGGGCCTGGAGTGGCTGAGAAAAGAGGATAAACACCCCTCATTTATGGCTGTTTAGTGCAATTATCCATAACACAGGGATTGTGGAAGGGACCTAATTTAAAATCACCTGAAGTCACCCAAGTTGTGTTCACTTTTGTGGGCGCAGACCATGGAGATGCGAAAGCGGTCCACAAGGTGGAAAACGAAAAGGTGGATTATGGATTCCACTGTAACCGCATTCATGACTTTATCCCTGGTTCTGCAGGCTACCCATGTCAGAGCAGGTAAGAACAACTGTTAGGATCCAAAAAACGTTGTGTAAAAGTTGTAGTGAGTAGACTAGGGACTATCAGCCAACCGCGGCAGAAACCTTATTAGGGGACTGCTCTTAAAACATGATGGAGATACGGGGAGAGATATAGGGAGAGACACGGGGAGAGATATAGGGAGAGATCCGGGGAGAGATATAGGGAGAGATCCGGGGAGAGATATAGGGAGAGATCCGGGGAGAGATGTAGGGAGAGATCCGGGGAGAGATATAGGGAGAGATCCGGGGAAAGATATAGGGAGAGATCCGGGGAGAGATATAGGGAGAGATCCGGGGAGAGATGTCGGGAGAGATCCGGGGAGAGATGTAGGGAGAGATCCGGGGAAAGATGTAGGGAGAGATCCGGGAGAGATGTAGGGAGAGATCCGGGGAGAGATGTAGGGAGAGATCCGGGGAGAGATATAGGGAGAGATCCGGGGGGAGATGTAGGGAGAGATACGGGGAGAGATATAGGGAGAGATCCGGGGAGAGATGTAGGGAGAGATACGGGAAGAGATATAGGGAGAGATACGGGGAGAAATATAGGAGAGATCCGGGGAGAGATATAGGGAGAGATCCCTGGGAGAGATATAGGGAGAGATCCGGGGAGAGATATAGGGAGAGATCGGGGAACATAACAGGGTCTTGTTTTCGTAAATGTCTGTAATTAATTTTGTATTTTCAATTAGTAACGCAACTAGATGTGAGAAGAAGGATAGGAAAGAGACTGTTCCTACTTGATTCGGTCAGGAGGTCTGTGGATCCAATTTAACTAAAGTCGAGGTAGAGTTGTACCTCATAAAGTAAAGTGAATCACGTATTTTATTGAACATTTACATTCAAAGATATATTCGTTGAACACTATTGATATTTTGTTCCGAATATATTTAGGTATCACTGTCATGTGTTTCAACGGGTTATAAAGAAGTTGGTTACATGTATTTTAATTCATTTTTACCTCATCTACCCATCCACTTATTTGTTCACGATGTTTATTTGGTGCGCTTGCTTTTCTGTCCGCTTAACTTAGTTTAGATATGAAGGAGCGGTAAAACACGTTTTCAATAGCACCCCATCTAGAGATTTATGGTGAAAAAAAATCTAACTCTGAACCTCTGGTCCGTTAGGTGTGTGTGACGTGGTTCAGCCAGGTCAACGTGGTGGAATTCCGCACGGTTTGAGATTGCAGCCACACAGTTTGCTAAAGAGGAGAGGTGTCTGCCAATTTTTATGCGTGGCTCCGGGGCACACAGGACATTTCCGGACCCGATTCACGAGCACGTCATGAAATTGCATTGAATACCGACAACGGTGCTCTCATCGATTGATCAGTAACGCACAATCTTTGGGGAGTTGTGCAGTGTGGCAGACCCATCAGACTGATCCACCGTTAAAGGGTATGTCACATGGGTATTAATAATTAGGTGATTGTTTAACTAGACATTAATTGCATTTTTGCCTGGCACCGCAAATTTCCACGCATTATTTCTGGCCATGGATGGTGTAGGGCGGCCCATGGACTGACCGGCGCGCACTGCAGCTGTCTCGAGGGCCGTCCTCTTGGACGTTCTGATAGATTTGAGTGGTCAAGCAGCGCATCACTGACTTGCTGAAAGGATCACCCTTTCTCCACACTGCCCTAGTCCGCACCGAAGCCCAACGAGAGACTGGAGGGCTTTGTGCAACACCCAACTTTCCCTCCTGAATTTTGCACTTGCATGTGTGGGTTGGGGTGACAAGGCCGCGTTGTCTGGGCTCTGAGCGTGCCGTTCCCTCCACCGTGGGAATGTTTCCAGTCTAAGTGCTGCTCATTGATTGGTTGATGGTTCGCTTAGCACTTCCGTATTATTTAATAGGCTCTTTAAACTGCAGGCCAGCAGCATGCAGACCAGGCCTATTCCCATAACGGGAGGTGACCTAGTCACTGAGTTCAGGTCTTCAGGATTACAGACCCCTTATAGTTAGTCTAGAATACATAGTCTATCAATACACTCATTACAACAGGATAATATTGTAGATATTTTAAGAGGGGATTTATCAGACTGAATCTAAACCAGCGATGACATTGGTTCTCATCAGTCTTCTATATTCTAATCTTACTTACATTCTGATTGATTGTATTTCTATGAACAGTTGATGTATTGTATTAGTTCACGTGTTAACCCTTTCAGTTGTTCAATATTTACTAATGGCTTTATACACACTGCCCAGAACAGTACAAGGCCTACACAGACCTCTTCATTGTTCAAACTCATATAAATGACCATTCACTTTCATTCATGTTCATATCCATGTGCCTATATACAGTTTGTGTTTTCTGAGTTTCTCGGCGGGTGTTTATGGATCATTTAAGCTGTTTTCTGCAGGGTGTCCCCTGAGCTAACAGTGTACAGACAACATTGTCACTGCCCCTGGTTCATGTGCTCCTTTTCTGGTGCATTCCTGCAGACAACGGTAGCGTTTCAGAGCCCTCACAAACCCACTCTACTCTACCCTCTCTCTCTCTCTCTCTCTCTCTCTCTCTCGCTCGCTGAATGGCAATGAAACATGGACAGCCAGGTCTAAATGGGATGTGGTGTTTAGTTCTGTTTGGTCGGTGGAGGTCTGTTCAAGCCCTGCCTGTCTCATCAGTGACTAGGTAGGTTTACATTGGCCCGTTGGGAATATGTCTGGGTAATGTCATCATGACCTCTCTCCTTTTCCTCCATGAGGAGACTGTTGACTTAACATCACATGTTGTTTGGACTGTATAAACCATGCCTTGTAATTAAGCAATATGTTTAAGCAATAAGGCACAAGGAGGTGTGGTATTTTTCATATATGTATTTTTATATATTTAACCTTTATTTAACTAGGCAAGTCAGTTAAGAACAAATTCTTATGGTATATGGCCAATATGTTCTTATGCACGACAACGCGGGGTGCCTGGATACAGCCCTTAGCCGTGCTATATTGGCCATATTCCACACCCCCTTGTGCCTTATAAACTGGTTACCAATGTAATTAGACCAGTAAAAATACATGTTTTGTCATATACCCGTGGTACACGGTCTGATATACCACGGCTTTCAGGCAATCAGCATTCAGAGCTCGAACTACCCAGTTTATAATTAGACGTACATTTTTGGTGTCGTTTTAAAGTAGAAGGCCTCAATGTGATATTCACTTTAGATATTTTATTGCGGTGTATTTTAAAGAGTTAAAGAGAGCAAATCAAACACATACACTTTAAAAACGGTGATATTTTTCCTTGGTATGACACACCAGCAAAAAATAGGTAAAAGAAATAGGTCTAAAATAGGTCTTGTTTGAGACTGAAACATGGAAGTCAAAACAAGGGAGAGAGTATGGGAAGAGTGAGAGAAGGGTAGAGGCACAGTGAGAGAAGAGAGATGGAGAGATATTCTGGTTGAAGGCCCCTGTATGGATACTATGAGTTGGCCCTTTTCCCCTTCGGGTTCCTTCCCGTGCCACATAGGGACTTGGACTTGGATATATGTGACCTTATTTGCACATCGGCCAGGAGTAAACTAACACCAGGTGTAAACTCACACCAGGAGTAAACTCACACCAGGAGTAAACTCACACCAGGAGTAAACTCACACCAGGAGTAAACTCACACCAGGAGTAAACTCACACCCGGAGTAAACTCACACCAGGTGTAAACTCACACCAGGAGTAAACTCACACCAGGTGTAAACTCACACCAGGAGTAAACTCACACCAGGAGTAAACTCACACCAGGAGTAAACTCACACCAGGTGTAAACTCACACCAGGTGTAAACTCACACCAGGAGTAAACTCACACCAGGAGTAAACTCACACCAGGTGTAAACTCACACCAGGAGTAAACTCACACCAGGAGTAAACTCACACCAGGAGTAAACTCACACCAGGAGTAAACTCACACCAGGAGTAAACTCACACCAGGAGTAAACTCACACCAGGAGTAAACTCACACCCGGGGTAAACTCACACCAGGTGTAAACTCACACCAGATCATCAGATAGGGAGTTTTGGAAGACTGAACACACACATTTGGTGTTTAAATGGATTTGGGTGTATTTCATTTTTTAGGGCATGTGGGTGAGAGGGTTGCCCACTGTCCAAGTCACCACCTATCTGGAGACAGAGACAGAAAGAGAGAGAAAACGAGACAGAGACAGAGAGAGCGAGAGAGGGGGAGAGAGAGAAAGAGAGAGCGAGAGAGAGAAAGATAGATAGACAGAGAGAGAGAGAGAGAGAGAGAAAGAGAGAAAGAGATGCGCTCTGTTGGAAAAGAAACTCACTCACAAATAATGTTTCAGTTCACTTAGAAGAGCCCAGTGAATACCTGGGTACGTTTCACATTATACAATATGGCCAAGTTGTCGTGGAAAACATCCCAATCAGCCTCTCTCTCACTCTGTAACGTTACTGATAAGCAACGTTCCCTCAAAGCTGTGCACACTCCAAGGCTGACCGACAAACATTTCTGTAAAAAAATCTATGATAATACCTTGTGCTCCTATTTTATTTATTTTTTTACATTTGTCCAGGGCTGTTCTATCATTCCAGCCTACAGTAGCAGCCAATGTGTGGTGTTCAATGTTGGACTACATTCCACAAGACTTAAAAAAAAAAAAACACACATGCAAGGCTGGACATTAACCTGTTGATCCACTTCTCCTTCGGACAAGGAGGTGCCTGCACTGTACAAAATAAAATGCCAATGCATTGTCGTTCGGGCCATTTTGTTTTATTGTGTACATTTTTTGAGGTGAGCTATATGATCACACCGGTACCACAGCCATTGTTTTATTACTTGTGAACCACAGATGAGTGAGCATACATTTAAAATAATTTGCTTTTTACTTTTATTTTTGTGGGCTGATGGTGCCTGCATCTGAGGTTCAGTCTCAGCGGAGAGAGAGAGCAGCAGACTGATGGTCAGTCTCAGTGGAGAGAGAGAGCAGCAGACTGAGGGTCAGTCTCACCGGAGAGAGAAAGCAGCAGACTGAGGGTCCGTCTCAGAGGAGAGAGAGAGCAGCAGACTGAGGGTCCGTCTCAGAGGAGAGAGAGAGCAGCAGACTGAGGGTCCGTCTCAGAGGAGAGAGAGAGCAGCAGACTGAGGGTCAGTCTCTACGTCCCTCCGCTCTTCCTCCACTGACACTGACCAAAAGGGACACTGTCTTCCAGATGATGACGAAACTCGAGTCACACCGCAATATTTCTGCGTTATGCTCAAAATTCATGTTGTTACTCCTATGAACAGAGAAAGTGAAATATTCCTGGATATTAGACAACAACGCCTATAGAGACACTTTCCTACTCATTCATTTCTGCTGCAGTGCTTGTTGTAGCGCTGAGTAGAAATAGGAAGAACGGGCATTTGATGGTTTATAATGGTGTTGAATATAAAGTGTTGACAGTGCTGAGTGTAACGGCTGTCGTCGGTGGAAGAAGATGAGGACCAAGGTGCAGCGTGGTAAGTGTTCATGCTTTTTAATAATAATCCAAACTGAACACTGAATAACAAAACAACAAAGAAACAACCGGAACAGTTCTGTCTGGTGCAAACACACACAGACTGAAAACAACCACCCTCAAAACACAATGGAAAACAGGCTACCTAAATATGGTTCTCAATCAGGGACAACGATTGACAGCTGCCTCTGATTGAGAACCATACCAGGCCAAACACAGAAATAGAAAATCATAGAAAAACTAACATAGACAACCCACCCAACTCACACTGAGTAAGAACTTAAACATGAAGTCGGTCATCAAAACAGGAGCTCTTTACTGTATTCGTTGACAGTCTCTCTCTCTAGTCATGGTTTTAAACGTTTAGAAACCTCACTGTATCAACTATACTGTATTTGTTGACAGTCTCTCTCTCTAGTCACGTTTAGAAACCTCACCGTATCAACTATACTGTATTTGTTGACAGTCTCTCTCTCTAGTCACGTTTAGAAACCTTACTGTATCAACTATACTGTATTTGTTGACAGTCTCTCTCTCTAGTCACGTTTAGAAACCTTACTGTATCAACTATACTGTATTCGTTGACAGTCTCTCTCTCTAGTCATGTTTAGAAACCTCACCGTATCAACTTTGTTGTAGCTTTCTTATACACCTGCTACATTACTGCAGACACGGTAATCTGAGCCATCCGATTGGCCAGTGGTAAGCCTATAGTGCACTTGATTTGCTCTCTCTGCCCGCCGGGAAGGCAGAGTTGTACCTTCAGACACATGAAATGGTTCAAAATTGCAACAGTTCGCCTGCAGGGCAGCTGAATCGGGTGCACCTACAACCAAGGCTTTATCTTTGGGGTTTTTACAGAAATGTTAGCCGATCGACTAGGAATGTCTTGGAGATCGGTCGCAATCGACCGGTCGACCAGTTGGTGACTACTGCTCTATGAAGAGTGAAGTTCAATATCGTGCTTCTCTCTGTGGGATAATATTTCTCTGCGGCAGTCTCGTGACTACTAGCTTTTAGAGGGAACTATTGAACCGTAATAAATATGTTAAAGCGTGTCATGTGTTTGGTTTGAGGTGAAACCAAATCATTATGGACTGTTGCTTTGTTGGTTTAGGCCCAGTAGTCATTATGGACTCTGTTGGTTTAGGCCCAGTAGTCATTATGGACTCTGTTGGTTTAGGCTCAGTAGTCATTATGGACTCTGTTGGTTTAGGCCCAGTAGTCATTATGGACTCTGTTGGTTTAGGCCCAGTAGTCATTATGGACTCTGTTGGTTTAGGCCCAGTAGTCATTATGGACTCTGTTGGTTTAGGCCCAGTAGTCATTATGGACTCTGTTGGTTTAGGCCCAGTAGTCATTATGGACTCTGTTGGTTTAGACCCAGTAGTCATTATGGACTCTGTTGGTTTAGACCCAGTAGTCATTATGGACTCTGTTGGTTTAGGCCCAGTAGTCATTATGGACTCTGTTGGTTTAGACCCAGTAGTCATTATGGACTCTGTTGGTTTAGGCCCAGTAGTCATTATGGACTCTGTTGGTTTAGGCCCAGTAGTCATTATGGACTCTGTTGGTTTAGACCCAGTAGTCATTATGGACTCTGTTGGTTTAGGCCCAGTAGTCATGTATATGTATAGCCTAGGTAATACTGAAGACATCCTTCTATACAACGGAAATAGCTTCATGTTGAAACAGGGACAGGCTTCCCAGCATGCTGCATTGAGAAGAATGAAGCAGGAAGTTGGTTTGCTGTAACTACTGGAGTGTCTGCTTGCCAAATTGTGTGTCGAGAGGGAAATATACATGTTTTATAACATCTTGTATAAAATTGCTAAAGAAACTGACGCGTGCCAAACCAAACAGTGGTTTTAGACCAAACCCACAGGAAGGACTATTTGATGCTTTTAGACAGACCAATCAAAATCAAATCTAATTTTGTTGGTCACATACACATGTTTAGCAGATGTTATTGCAGGTGTAGCTAACTGCTTGTGTTCCTAGCTCCAACTCTGCAGTAGTATCTAACAATACACAAAAATACACACAAATCTAAAAGTAAAAGAATGGAATTAAGAAATATATAAATATTAAGACGAGCAATGTCAGAGTCCAGGAGTATCAATATTTATGGTTACTACATGATTCCATATGTGTTATTTCATAGTTTGGATGTCTTCACTATTATTCTACAATGTAGAAAATAGTAAAAAATAAAGAAAAACACTTGAATTAGTAGCTGTGTCCAATTTCCTGACTGGTACTGTATGTATGTGATGTATAGATATTATGGACAGTATGTGGATAGAATATGTAATATAGAATAGATAGGATATAATAGTATAGGGCTGGTTCAGCAGCATGTAAGGACAGAGTGTGGTTCAAGCCCCTTAACAATCCACTAGTATAGGGCTTGTAAAGACAGAGTATGGTTCAAGCCCCTTAACAATCCACTAGTATAGGGCTTGTAAAGACAGAGTGTGGTTCTCGCCCCTTAACAATCCACTAGTATAGGGCTTGTAAAGACAGAGTGTGGTTCTCGCCCCTTAACAATCCACTAGTATATGGGTTGTAAAGACAGAGTATGGTTCTAGCCCCTTAACAATCCACTAGTATATGGCTTGTAAAGACAGAGTATGGTTCTAGCCCCTTAACAATCCACTAGTATATGGCTTGTAAAGACAGAGTATGGTTCTACTGCATTCGTTGCTATACTAAATCTAAAGTTTGAACTCTTGGGAGTAGTCCTCTACCTCCCTGTCTCACAGCCCTATCAGACAGCTGTAGTTAACATTGAGAAGGCGTTTTGATAAGAATATGGTCCCCACCCCAGCTTTCCCATGGGTCTGTCTCACTGGGGTGTCGGATCAAACACGGGCTCCTTTATGTAAAGAGCAACAGCTAGAAGGGAATGGGATATGCCGAGTGCAGCCTCTGACTGTGACCTTTATCAAAGTTAACCTATATCTACAGTACTGTGTTGTAAGACCGGCCAGTTTATTATGCCACTAGTAGTCATTCTGCTGATGGACGTACTTCCTGTCACATGGTACTGTACAGTGTTAGATGGGCCTGCTGATCACACAGATGTGTCTCAGTGAGCTGGCTCCTGTTTCTGGGAGGAGGAGGATGGTGGGGGGTTAAGGGGTGGGGGATATGTAGCCAGGGGAGACAGGGGGATTTGTAGCCAGAGGAGACAGGGGGATATGTAGCCAGGGGAGACAGGGGGATTTGTAGCCAGAGGAGACAGGGGGATATGTAGCCAGGGGAGACAGGGGGATTTGTAGCCAGAGGAGACAGGGGGATTTGTAGACAGGGGAGACAGTGGAGACAGGGGGATATGTAGCCAGTGGAGACAGGGGAGACAGGGGGATATGTAGACAGGGGAGACAGGGGGATATGTAGACAGGGGAGACAGGGGAGACTGGGGAGACAGGGGGATATGTAGACAGGGGAGACAGGGGAGACAGGGCAGACAGGGGGATATGTAGACAGGGGAGACAGGGGAGACAGGGGGATATGTAGACAGGGGACACAGGGGATTTGTAGACAGGGGAGACAGGGGAGACAGGGGGATATGTAGACAGGGGAGACAGGGGACACAGGGGGATTTGTAGACAGGGGAGACAGGGGACACAGGGGGATTTGTAGACAGGGGAGACAGGGGAGACAAGGGGATATGTAGACAGAGGAGACAGGGGGATTTGTAGACAGGGGAGACAGGGGAGACAAGGGGATATGTAGCCAGTGGAGACAGGGGAGACAAGGGGATATGTAGACAGGGGAGACAGGGGGATATGTAGACAGAGGAGACAGGGGGATTTGTAGACAGGGGAGACAGGGGAGACAAGGGGATATGTAGCCAGGGGAGACAGGGGGATATGTAGACAGGGGAGACAGGGGGATTTGTAGACAGGGGAGACAAGGGGATATGTAGCCAGTGGAGACAGGGGAGACAAGGGGATATGTAGACAGGGGAGACAAGGGGATATGTAGCCAGGGGAGACAGGGGGATATGTAGACAGGGGAGACAGGGGGATTTGTAGACAGGGGAGACAGGGGAGACAAGGGGATATGTAGCCAGTGGAGACAGGGGAGACAAGGGGATATGTAGACAGGGGAGACAGGGGAGACAGGGGGATATGTAGACAGGGGAGACAGGGGGATATGTAGACATGGGAGACAGGGTGATATGTAGACAGGGGAGACAGGGGAGACAGGGGGATATGTAGACAGGGGAGACAGGGGAGACAGGGGAGACAGGGGGATGTGTAGACAGGGGAGACAGGGGGATATGTAGACAGGGGAGACAGGGGAGACAGGGGGATATGTAGACAGGGGAGACAGGGGATATGTAGACAGGGGAGACTGGGGAGACAGGGGGATATGTAGACAGGGGAGACAGGGGAGACAGGGGAGACAGGGGGATATGTAGACAGGGGAGACAGGGGGATGTGTAGACAGGGGAGACAGGGGAGACAGGGGGATATGTAGACAGGGAAGACAGGGGAGACAGGGGAGACAGGGGGATATGTAGACAGGGGAGACAGGGGAGACAGGGGGATGTGTAGACAGGGGAGACAGGGGGATGTGTAGACAGGGGAGACAGGGGGATATGTAGACAGGGGAGACAGGGGAGACAGGGGGATATGTAGACAGGGGAGACAGGGGATATGTAGCCAGGGGAGACAGGGGAGACAGGGGAGACAGGGGGATATGTAGACAGGGGAGACAGGGGAGACACGGGAGACAGGGGGATATGTAGACAGGGGAGACAGGGGGATATGTAGACAGTGGAGACAGGGTGATATGTAGACAGGGGGATATGTAGACAGTGGAGACAGGGGAGACAGGGGGATATGTAGACAGGGGAGACAGGGGAGACAGGGGGATATGTAGACAGGGGAGACAGGGGATATGTAGACAGGGGAGACTGGGGAGACAGGGGGATATGTAGACAGGGGAGACAGGGGAGACAGGGGAGACAGGGGGATATGTAGACAGGGGAGACAGGGGGATGTGTAGACAGGGGAGACAGGGGGATATGTAGACAGGGGAGACAGGGGAGACAGGGGGATATGTAGACAGGGGAGACAGGGGATATGTAGACAGGGGAGACTGGGGAGACAGGGGGATATATAGACAGGGGAGACAGGGGAGACAGGGGAGACAGGGGGATATGTAGACAGGGGAGACAGGGGGATGTGTAGACAGGGGAGACAGGGGGATATGTAGACAGGGGAGACAGGGGAGACAGGGGGATATGTAGACAGGGAAGACAGGGGAGACAGGGGAGACAGGGGGATATGTAGACAGGGGAGACAGGGGAGACAGGGGGATGTGTAGACAGGGGAGACAGGGGGATGTGTAGACAGGGGAGACAGGGGGATATGTAGACAGGGGAGACAGGGGAGACAGGGGGATATGTAGACAGGGGAGACAGGGGATATGTAGCCAGGGGAGACAGGGGAGACAGAGGAGACAGGGGGATATGTAGACAGGGGAGACAGGGGAGACAGGGGGATATGTAGACAGGGGAGACAGGGGAGACACGGGAGACAGGGGGATATGTAGACAGGGGAGACAGGGGGATATGTAGACAGTGGAGACAGGGTGATATGTAGACAGGGGGATATGTAGACAGTGGAGACAGGGGAGACAGGGGGATATGTAGACAGGGGAGACAGGGGGATATGTAGACAGGGGGATGGGGAGACAGAGGGACATGTAGCCAGGGGGCCAATACATCTGTCTATGTTAAATTATTTGAAGTCCTTCTTCATTAGGATATCACCAGAATGGAAGTATTCAGTAGACAGATTCGGTAACACTTTATAGACGGTTTACTGGATTCAAATGTGAATTCTTTTGAAGGCTACAAAGCCATGATCATGAATCAGAGGTTCGGTATGATGTGACTTACATTTTGTGTAAATGCAATAGATTATGGTTGCTTGACATTCTAACCGCTGAAACAAAGATTAAGGTACGTTGTGAAGTTCTTGTCAGATTATAAATCGTGTTGTATCTTCTTTCTCTCTCCAACAGCTGAACCAGTGGACGTGCTTAAAGTATTAGACTTTCACAATTCCCCAGCAGGAGTTAGGAAAACATCAGGATTTTGCACAAACCGAAGAGCATCTAAACCAGACACAGCCTACAGAGTTGGAAAGAAAGCCCAGATCAGTGCCCCCACCAAGCAGCTTTTCCCAGGTAAGACAAACCATGTTTTTCCATCCCTCCGTTCCCCTCCACCCTCTCTCTTTGTTACCCGAAATAGTTTAACACTAATCCCCAGAGAGAGAATATCTGGCTGAGAGAACTAGCTAGTTTAACACCAATCCCCAGAGAGAGAGAATCTGGCTGAGAGAACTAGCTAGTTTAACACCAATCCCCAGAGAGAGAGAATCTGGCTGAGAGAACTAGCTAGTCTAACACCAACCCTAGAGAGAGAGAATCTGGCTGAGAGAACTAGCTAGTTTAACACGAACCCTAGAGAGAGAGAATCTGGCTGAGATAACTAGCTAGTTTAACACCAATCCCCAGAGAGAGAGAATCTGGCTGAGAGAACTAGCTAGTTTAACACCAACCCTGGAGAGAGAGAATCTGGCTGAGAGAACTAGCTAGTTTAACACCAACCCTAGAGAAAGAGAATCTGGCTGAGAGAACTAGCTAGTTTAACACCAACCCTGGAGAGAGAGAATCTGGCTGAGAGAACTAGCTAATCAAACACCAACACCCAGAGAAAATCTGGCTGAGTGAACTAGCTAGTCTAACACCAACCCTAGAGAGAGAGAATCTGGCTGAGAGAACTAGCTAGTCAAACACCAACCCCAGAGAGAGAGAATCTGGCTGAGAGAACTAGCTAGTTTAACACCAACCCCAGAGAGAGAGAGGATCTGGCTAAAAGAACTAGCTAGTCAAACACCAACCCCAGAGAGAGAGAGGATCTGGCTGAAAGAACTAGCTAGTCAAACACCAACCCCAGAGAGAGAGAGAATCTGGCTGAGAGAACTAGCTAGTCAAACACCATCCCCAGAGAGAGAGAGGATCTGGCTGAGAGAACTAGCTAGTTCAACACCAACCCCAGAGAGAGAGAGAATCTGGCTGAGAGAACTAGCTAGTTTAACACCAACCCCAGAGAGAGAGAGGATCTGGCTGAAATAACTAGCTAGTTTAACACCAACCCCAGAGAGAGAAAGAATCTGGCTGAGAGAACTAGCTAGTTTAACACCAACCCCAGAGAGAGAGAGAATCTGGCTGAGAGAACTAGCTAGTCTAACACCAACACCCAGAGAGAGAGAATCTGGCTGAGAGAACTAGCTAGTCAAACACCAACCCCAGAGAGAGAGAGAATCTGGCTGAGAGAACTAGCTAGTCAAACACCAACCCTAGAGAGAGAGAGGATCTGGCCGAGAGAACTAGCTAGTTTAACACCAACCCCAGAGAGAGAGGATCTGGCTGAGAGAACTAGCTAGTTTAACACCAACCCTAGAGAGAGAGAATCTGGCTGAGAGAACTAGCTAGTCAAACACCAACACCCCAGAGAGAGAGAGAATCTGGCTGAGAGAACTAGCTAGTCAAACACCAACCCTAGAGAGAGAGAGGATCTGGCCGAGAGAACTAGCTAGTTTAACACCAACCCCAGAGAGAGAGGATCTGGCTGAGAGCGAAGACTTGAGTGGAATGAAACAAAATAACTCAATGGCCGTCATGTTGAAATAGTAAACGATTGTTATGAGTCTGGATTATGCACCAGAGTTGTTTCAGGTGTTTTATGTGAGACAGTAGATACTGACTTATTTCATGTGGGTGTTAAAACCCAAGTTTGACTCATTCTGTCCCGATTGTCGTATGAAATGGACCAAGGTGCAGCGTGGTGAGCGTACGTTTGTCTTTATTATAAATGTCGCCAACAAACACGACCGTGAAGCTTACTAGGGCTATAGTGCCACTAACAAAGTCAACTACCCACAACTAAGGTGGGAAAAACAGGCTGCCAACGATAGACAGCTGTCTCTGATTGGGAACCATACCCGGCCAAAACACACAGAAATACAAAACATAGAATGCCCACCCCACATCACACCCTGACCTAACCAAATAGAGAAATAAAACGTCTCTCTAAGGTCAGGGCGTGACACATTCATAGATCTGTTTAGTTGGAATAACTCATGTCCTATTGTCCTCTTAAAGTTGTGTAGGATATTTTTATAAATTGTATTCCTCTTTGGCGCAACCTTTTCAAATCGCTAATGGAGAATTGTTCGTGTTTAAATAAACTCAGGAACAGTGTCAATAAATCAATTTTAATGTTCAGACATTGGTTGCCCCCCCAAATTGGCTCTTCTGAAAGGAAAATTGTACTCTAAATACGAGAGATTTTACACGTTCAATATCATTGCCCTAAAAGGTATATCGTTGTCACAAAGCCTGGAAATGTATGTACGTGGATAAAGTAGTATACGATTAGCTCAGGTCCCGTGTGGCTTAGTTGGTAGAGTGTGATGCTTGTAACGCCAGGGTTGTGGGTTTGATTCCCTCTGGAGTGAATAAATGATTAGTTGAGGTCTATCTGGATGCTTGTAACACCAGGGTTGTGGGTTTGATTCCCTCTGGAGTGAATAAATTATTAGTTCAGGTCTATCTGGATGCTTGAAAGACTGTAAACATGGGGTAGTTGCAGAGTAAATTAGACCTTACACACCAAAAACACACAAACACAATGTGTGTCTATAGGAAACTGATTGTGTAAATGTAAAGGTAATTGAATTGAAAAGTCCTCACCTGTGATTTCTGTTTTTTGTTACTCAATAATACACATCTAATGATTGAATCAGTCACATCTAATGATTGAATCAGTTACATCTTATCATTGAATCAGTCACATCTTATGATTGAATCAGTTCCCTGTATTTCAAACCTGATCTAACATGTGTTTTGTGCATTGTGTAAGGGGGGGGGGGGGGGGGGGTATTACTGTATCTGTGTATTTCAAACCTGATCTAACATGTGTTTTGTGCATTGTTTAGGGGGGGTATTACTGTATCTGTGTATTTCAAACCTGATCTAACATGTGTTTTGTGCACTGTTTAGGGGGGGTATTACTGTATCTGTGTATTTCAAACCTGATCTAACATGTGTTTTGTGCACTGTTTAGGGGGGGTATTACTGTATCTGTGTAATTCTAACACAACCTGTGTTCTGTAGGAGGTGAGTTCCCTGAAGACTTCTCCATCCTGACCACCCTCAGGCCCAAGGCCGGCCTCCAGTCCTTCCTGCTGTCTGTCTACAGTGAGCAGGGCGTGCAGCAGCTGGGAGTGGAGGTGGGACGCTCACCCGTCTTCCTGTATGAGGACCAGAGTGGTAGGCCCGCTCCTGAGGGCTACCCGCTGTTCCGCTCTCTCAACCTGGCCGACGGAAAGTAAGTCAAGACTGAGCTACCACTACTGCTGCTGGTTGGTCTCACAGAGAACAGGGAGAGAGACGGAGGGAGGGAGACCATCGCTGCTCACAGAGAACAGGGAGCGGGAGAGAGGGAGACCATCTCTACTCACAGAGCCCAGGGAGAGGGAGCGAGGGAGACCATTTCTGCTTACTGAGACCAGGGAGAGGGAGAGAGGGAGACCATCTCTGCTTACTGAGACCAGGGAGAGGGAGAGAGGGAGACCATCTCTACTCACAGCACAGAGACCAGGGAGAGGGAGCGAGGGAGACCATCTCTACTCACGGACCAGGGAGAGGGAGAGAGGGAGACCATCTCTACTCACAGAGACCAGGGAGAGAGAGAGAGAGGGAGACCGTCGTTGCTCACAGAGACCAGGGAGAGGGAGAGAGGGAGACCATCTCTGCTTACAGAGACCAGGGAGACGGAGACCATCTCTGCTTACAGAGACCAGGGAGAGGGAGACCATCTCTGCTTACAGAGACCAGGGAGAGGAATGTTGGGAAGGTAGGAAGGAGGAGGGCTGGTTAAAGACTGAAAACAGAGCTTAGTTAAGTTTGTGTGTGTCTCTTCACTCAGACTCTATTCATACTCAAACCCTGGTGCATGCCCCAACCCTCTCTAGAATATATACTTTAGCCATGTCATGTGCACGGAGCTCTCTGATTGGATGGGGTTATGGTCTTGGGTTGCAGCACAGGGGATAGGAGAGGTTATGGTTAGGGGGTCCTGGGTAGTAGCAGCAGTACAGGGGATAGGAGAGGTTATGGTTAGGGGGGTCCTGGGTAGTAGCACGGGTGATAGGAGGGGTTATGGTTAGGGGGGTCCTGGATAGTAGCAGCAGTATGGGGGATAGGAGAGGTTATAGTTAGGGGGGTCCTGGATAGTAGCACGGGGGATAGGAGAGGTTATGGTCCTGGGTTGCAGCACAGGGGATAGGAGAGGTTATGGTTAGGGGGGTCCTGGGTAGTAGCAGCAGCATGGGGGATAGGAGAGGTTATGGTTAGGGGGATCCTGGATAGTAGCAGCAGTATGGGGGATAGGAAAGGTTATGGTTAGGGGGGTCCTGGGTAGTAGCAGCAGTATGGGGGATAGGAGGGGTTATGGTCCTGGGCTACAGCACAGGGGATAGGAGGGGTTATGGTTAGGGGGGTCCTGGGTAGTAGCAGCAGTATGGGGGATAGGAGGGGTTATGGTTAGGGGGGTCCTGGGTAGTAGCAGCAGTATGGGGGATAGGAGGGGTTATGGTCCTGGGCTACAGCACAAGGGATAGGAGGGGTTATGGTCCTGGGCTACAGCACAGGGGATAGGAGGGGTTATGGTCCTGGGCTACAGCACAAGGGATAGGAAGGGTTATGGATAGGGGAGTCCTGGGTAGTAGCAGCAGTATGTGGGATAGTAGAGGTTATGGTTAGGGGGGTCCTGGGCTGCAGCACAGGGGATAGGAGGGGTTATGATCCTGGGATTAGTCCTCTTCCTCCTCCTTCTCCTTTCTCAGTCTCCTCCTCCTCTCTTCTCCTCCGGATCCTCTTCCTCAGGACAGTGTTTTGACTGTGCGCCTCCAGCTCTCTCTTGCTCTTTCCTGACACACACTTTCCACAATGTTCAACACGTCTGTCATGCCGAGTAACCCAGAAGGAGGATTAAGTTTGGAGTTTAATGAGTATAATCCAGTGTTAAACAGAGTGTGGAGGCCAGAATGTCCTGGAGGGGGCTCAGGAGGTGTTGGGTACACGCGTGGCCACGTCGGGTAACCCTTTTGAGTTCGTCCCAAATGGCACCCTCTTTTTTAGTGCTATGGTCAATAGGGTGTAGGGTTTCCTTTTGAGACGCAAACAGTGTTCTGTCTGTTTGTGGAGGTTTTTATTAGTCTGGTTAAAACCTGCTGTTTCATTGGATGAACGCACCATTCAGTCTGGTCACAGCAGGGTTTTTAGCAGCAGTCTAATCTGAATGTACAGTATCTAACCATGCCTCTCTGTGTTGTTCTTGTCCCCTCTAACAGGTGGCATCGTGTGGCCATCAGTGTGGAGAAGAAGACGGTCACCGTCATCGTGGACTGTAAACAGAAGATCACCAAACCCCTCCTCAGGGGTGACCGTGCCTCCGTCAACACCGACGGGATCACCGTGTTCGGAACCAGGATCCTTGACGAAGACGTCTTCCAGGTAAAGACAGGATGTTGGATAGGATGCTGGGCTGTACATTCTGCTTGGTTGCTGTAACATGGTGATGTTAACCTCATCCCCAGTCTAATGATGCATAGCGCATATAAGCCTGGAACACCAATGACTCAAATCTGTTGTGTGTGGGAGTAAAAGAGGTGCACAAATACACTGAACAAAAATATAAACACAACATGTAAAGTGTTGGTCCCATGTTTCATGAGCTGAAATAAAAGATCCCGGAAATGTTCCATACGCACAAAAAGCTTATTTCTATCAAATGTCTTTACATCCCTGTTAGTGAGCATTTCTCCTTTGCCAAGATAATCCATCCACCTGACAGGTGTGGCATATCAAGAAGCTGATTAAACTGCATGGTTGTTACATAGGTGTACCTTGTGCTGGGGATAATAAAAGGCCACTCTAAAATGTGAAATTTTCTCACACAACACAATGCCACAGATGTCACAAGTTTTGAAGGAGCGTGCAATTAATAACATGCTGACTGCAGGAATGTCCACCAGAGCTGTTGCCAGATAATTTTATATTCATTTCTCTACCATAAGCCTCCTCGTTTTTGAGAATTTGGCATAAATGTGTATGACAGCGTGATCCTGTTCCCGGCAATATCCAGCAACTTCATAGACCAACAATCAACAGCCTGATCAACTCCATGTGTTGCGCTGCGTGAGGCAAATGGTGGTCACACCAGATACTGAATCATTTTATGATCTACGCCCTACATTTCTTTTTAAGGCGTCTGTGACCAACAGATGCATATCTGTATTCTTGTGAAATCCATAGATTAGGGCCTAATGAATTTATTTACATTGACTGATTTCCTTAAACAGTTGAAGTCAGAAGTTTACATACACCTTAGCCAAATACGTTTAAACTCAGTTTTACACATTTCCTGACATTTAATCCTAGTAAAAAAGTCCCTGTCTAAGGTCAGTTACGATCACCACTTTATTTTAACAATGTGACAGAATAATAGTAACATTTAATATTTTTTTGTTCAGTGTATCTTTGCCCTTGTTGACTTTAAGAGGAATCCAGATGTCGTTGTATCAGTTGCAGTTCGTCTTTGTTGATATTTAATCAGCTCTGGTTGTGTGTGACTTGATGACTCATTGACATAGAGACAAACATGCAGGAGGAGGCTGTGTGAAATACATAGCATTCATTCTTGCACCTACCTAGGGTGTTCATTTTTAACTATGAATAAAATGGTATGCTCTGAAAGTTTATTGGCTTATACGATGTTGTGTCTCTTTAGAATCTGAACAACGGAGATGTAATGTCTGTATTTCTTTCGGTTAGAATACGAGAAACGTCTCATTTGTTTGTACATCAAACAATCAAATTAATTTGGCCTTTTTCAGTTCTGCCCACACATTTTCTATAGGATTGAGGTCAGTCAGGGCTTTGTGATGGCCACTCCAATACCTTGACTGTGTTGTCCTTAAGCTATATTGCCACAACTTTGGAAGTATGCTTGGGGTCTATGTTCATTTGGAAGACCCAAGCTTTAACTTCCTGACTGATGTCTTGAAATGTTGCTTCAATATATCCACGTAGTGTTCCTTCCTCATGCCATCTATTTTGTGAAGTGCACCAGTCCCTCCTGCAGCAAAGCACCCCCGCAACATGATGCTGCAACCCCCGTGCTTCACTGTTGTCCCGGCCCAGACTGGGGACAGACAGACAGATACAGGGCAAGAACCAGAGACACCAAGTCCCGGCCCAGAAGGTGTCTCTACAAAGTATTGACTTTTGGGGGGTGAATAGTTATGCACGCTCAAGAGTCCCAGCAACAGTTCTGCGAGCAGGCCTTTCTAAGACTTCTGCGAGCAGGCCTTTCTAATCGACCTGGCCCGGGTATCTTGGAAGGATATTGACCTCATCCCGTCAGTTGAGGATGCCTGGTCATTCTTTAAAAGTGTCTGTCTGTCTGTCTGTCCCCAGTCTGGGCCTGGACTTGGGGGGTCTTTGGCCCTGTGTCTGTCTGTCTGTCCCCAGTCTGGGCCTGGACTTGGGGTCTCTGTCTCTGGTCCGTGTTTGTGTACAGACAGCCTTCACTCAGGCATGTCCTAATGAAAGCTGACTCTAGGCAGGGTTCAAGCCACTCTCTGTTGGTGTATGGGTGACAAATGAGGAAATGCGTGTCAACTTAATTTAGACCCCAGGTTGATCTCAGCTTGATCTCTCCTGTGTTCTCTCCACCCCCCCCCCCTAACCCCTATATCCCTCCATCCCACTCACCCCCCACACATCACGCCCCACCCCCCCACATCTCTCCACCCCCCCAACCCCTCCATCCCTCCATCCCATTCACCCCCCACACCTCACGCCCCACCCCCCACACCTCACGCCCCACCCCCCCACATCTCTCCACCCCCCCCAACCCCTCCATCCCTCCATCCCCCACACCTCACGCCCCACCCCTCCATCCCTCCACCCCATCCCCCACCACTCCATCACTCCACCCACCGCCCACAACTCCATCCCCCCACCCCACCCCCCACCACTCCATCCCTCCACCCCACCTCTCCCTCACCCTTCCAGACTCCTTGGCACACAGCTTCAATGCTGATGCCCAGTTTGCAGGCCAATCCTGGCTTTCACGGTCTACTGATTGTGTGAAATAGGTGACATGTGATCACAGGTAATCAACTTAAACATGGCTTATAATAATATCGTTTTTTGCTCTGGGGTGGTATTTACATTAGTTTAGGCAGTAGGTGGTCCCTTAGATGTTTTGTTTAGGTTTTGGATTTAAGTACGAGATAAAGAAAGGACTTAATTAAATACCAACCTGGTCTACAGTGAGTATTATTTGGGATGTTATTTTATTGTGGAACTGATGAATTGGCAGAGAGAGAGAGAGAGAGAGAGAGAGAGAGAGAGAGGTGTATTTTCCCAAGGGACAAGGCTTAGCGTATGGATGTTTATACACTACCTGTTAACTCTCCACCCTGAGGCCTGTGGTTATAGTTAACTCTCCACCCTGGGGCCTGTGGCTATAGTTAACTCTCCACCCTGGGGCCTGTGGCTATAGTTAACTCTCCACCCTGGGGCCTGTGGCTAAGGTTAACTCTCCACCCTGAGGCCTGTGGTTATAGTTAACTCTCCACCCTGGGGCCTGTGGCTATAGTTAACTCTCCACCCTGGGGCCTGTGGCTATAGTTAACTCTCCACCCTGGGGCCTGTGGCTAAGGTTAACTCTCCACCCTGGGGTCTGTGGTTATAGTTAACTCTCCACCCTGGGGTCTGTGGCTATAGTTAACTCTCCACCCTGGGGTCTGTGGCTATAGTTAACTCTCCACCCTAGGGCCTGTGGCTATAGCTAACTCTCCACCCTGGGGTCTGTGGATATAGTTAACTCTCCACCCTGGGGCCTGTGGGTTTGGCCCAGCATCTTCGGGTTAGGGGAGGGTTTGGCCCAGCGTTGTCCGTGTTAGGGGAGGGTTTCGCCCAGCATCGTCGGGTTAGGGGAGGGTTTGGCCCAGCATCGTCGGGTTAGGAGAGGGTTTGGCCCAGCGTTGTCCGGGTTAGGGGAGGGTTTGGCCCAGCGTTGTCCGGGTTAGGGGAGGGTTTGGCCCAGCGTTATCCGGGTTAGGGGAGGGTTTGGCCCAGCATCGTCGGGTTAGGGGAGGGTTTGGCCCAGCATCGTCGGGTTAGGGGAGGGTTTGGCCCAGCATTGTCGGGTTAGGGGAGGGTTTGGCCCAGCATCGTCAGGTTAGGGGAGGGTTTGGCCCAGCATTGTCGGGTTAGGGGAGGGTTTGGCCCAGCATCGTCGGGTTAGGGGAGGGTTTGGCCCAGCATCGTCGGGTTAGGGGAGGGTTTGGCCCAGCATCGTCAGGTTAGGGGAGGGTTTGGCCATCCGGGATGTCCTTGTCCCTTCATGCTCTAGAAACTCCTGTGGCGTGCCGGGCGCATGCAAGATGACACGTTCGCCAGGTGTAAGATGTTTCCTGTGACACATTGGTGCGGCTGGCTTCCGGTGTAAGCGAGCAGTGTGTCAAGAAGCAGTACGGCGCTTGGCAGGGTCATGTTTCGGAGGACGCGTGGCTCTCGACCTTCGCCTCTCCCGAGTCCGTACGGGAAGTTGCAGCGACGGGACAAGACTGTAACTACCAATTGGATACCATGAAATTGGGGAGGGAAAAGGGGATAATTTTTTTTAAAGGTGCACCTGATTTCACTCACATTGAGTACCCTCAAAGTATCCCGGAGTATACTACCTCCTCCCACCTCAACCCGAAAACCCAAACTGTTTCAGAAGTTAACATCTCTACCAATACCAGTTGGATTTCATCGCCCATTTAGGAGAAGGTTTAATTGGTGTTCAGGAAGCAGGTTTAATTGATGTTCAGGAGCAGGTTTAATTGGTGTTCAGGAAGCAGGTTTAATTGGTGTTCAGGAGCAGGTTTAATTGGTGTTCAGGAGCAGGTTTAATTGGTGTTCAGGACCAGGTTTAATTGGTGTACAGGAAGCAGGTTTAATTGGTGTTCAGGAGCAGGTTAATTGGTGTTCAGGAGCAGGTTAATTGGTGTTCAGGAGCAGGTTAATTGGTGTTCAGGAGCAGGTTAATTGGTGTTCAGGAGCAGGTTAATTGGTGTTCAGGAGCAGGTTTAATTGGTTTTCAGGAGCAGATTTAATTGGTGTTCAGGAGCAGGTTAATTGGTGTTCAGGAGCAGGTTAATTGGTGTTCAGGAGCAGGTTAATTGGTGTTCAGGAGCAGGTTAATTGGTGTTCAGGAGCAGGTTTAATTGGTTTTCAGGAGCAGATTTAATTGGTGTTCAGGAGCAGGTTAATTGGTGTTCAGGAGCAGGTTAATTGGTGTTCAGGAGCAGGTTAATTGGTGTTCAGGAGCAGGTTAATTGGTGTTCAGGAGCAGGTTAATTGGTGTTCAGGAGCAGGTTAATTGGTGTTCAGGAGCAGGTTTAATTGGTTTTCAGGAGCAGATTTAATTGGTGTTCAGGAGCAGGTTAATTGGTGTTCAGGAGCAGGTTAATTGGTGTTCAGGAGCAGGTTAATTGGTGTTCAGGAGCAGGTTTAATTGGTGTTCAGGAGCAGGTTAATTGGTGTTCAGGAGCAGGTTAATTGGTGTTCAGGAAGCAGGTTTAATGAGATCTGCATTGCCTTTTGTTCTTATTTCCTGTCACAACAGTGCAGTGCCTCACAATCTCGGCTGACATTTTTATAATCTCAGGTTGATTCGGTGATTGTCCTCCAGCTTGCTGTGCTGTAGATTGTCAATACTGCACATCCATCCATGTTTGTCTACCTTTGCTCTTCCCGCTGGTCAGACAGCACACATGGATTCCAGGTGTGTCTTCTGTTTGTCTTCCTGATGGTACATGTTTGTTTGATTTTGCTGCCTGGCTTGGTAAACCCCCGTGGTATGAATAATAATGTACTTACCCAGCCAGTGTCTAAACTTGATTTTTCTCTGTGTCCTGTGGATGTGTGTCCTGTGGATGTGTGTCCTGTGGATGTGTGTCCTGTGGATGAATGTCCTGTGGATGTGTGTCCTGTGGATGTGTGTCCTGTGGATGTGTGTCCTGTGGATGTGTGTCCTGTGGATGAATGTCCTGTGGATGTATGTCCTGTGGATGTGTGTCCTGTGGATGTGTGTCCTGTGCTTGAATGTCCTGTGGATGAATGTCCTGTGGATGAATGTCCTATGGATGAATGTCCTGTGGATGAATGTCCTGTGGATGAATGTGATATGGATGAATGTCCTGTGGATTAATGTCCTGTGGATGAATGTCCTGTGGATGAATGTGATATGGATGAATGTCCTGTGGATGAATGTCCTGTGGATGAGTGTCCTGTGGTGATGTGTCAAGCTGTTTAATGAGTAGGCTAGAATCGCATTCCCTTTCCCTTACTACCACTGAAGTCTGAGACTTCTAAATCACTGTGTCTCTTTTAGAGGCTGATGGGTTTACCTGTTTTCTGACATATGGGTTTGATGTTCTGTCTATCTTCTTCCCGCTATCACCTCATTTCCTGTGAATATGATCTGATGATAGTTAGCTTTTTGCTTTAGTCCAGA
The DNA here is from genome assembly GCF_057628025.1 of Oncorhynchus mykiss. NCBI lineage: Eukaryota > Metazoa > Chordata > Actinopteri > Salmoniformes > Salmonidae > Oncorhynchus > Oncorhynchus mykiss. The sequence goes on along the minus strand of NC_143036.1, from coordinate 7,855,307 downwards.
GATCAATAGTCATCAAATTTGTTAGTAAAGTTAAACATATTATTTAACCTTTTTAAATGTTTGTGTTAGATTTTTAACATCGGTACATACAATATCACACTGTGTCTATCTGCTAACTCTTAGCCACAACTAATCCTTCTTTGTTTCCTTTCCTTTCCGCAGGGTGACATCCAGCAGCTGCTGATTGTGGCCGATCCTAAAGCAGCTTATGACTACTGTGAACACTACAGCCCTGACTGTGAAACTCCCCACGGCCACTCCTTACAGGCCCAGCAGCCTGAAGATCAGGTCAGTATTTCGAGGGCCCCCCTGGATGGGGGGACCCACTGGCCCCCAGTTTAAGTGAGTGGACCAAGACCCATTCTGGCAGTGCCAGCTCTTGAGGGTTAGTCGTTATGTACCAAATCATAGATCCCAGACACACAGGACATATAAAGTCAGTCATCTCTCTTAGAACATCATTAGAGAGAGGGGTGTGTCTTAGAACATCATTAGAGAGAGGGGTGTGTCTTAGAGCATCATTAGAGAGAGGGGTGTGTCTTAGAGCATCATTAGAGAGAGGGGTGTGTCTTAGAACATCATTAGAGAGAGGGGTGTGTCTTAGAACATCATTAGAGGGGTGTGTCTTAGAACATCATTAGATAGGGGTGTGTCTTAGAGCATCATTAGAGAGGGGTGTGTCTTAGAACATCATTAGATAGGGGTGTGTCTTAGAGCATCATTAGAGAGGGGTGTGTCTTAGAGCATCATTAGATAAGGGTGTGTCTTAGAAAATCATTAGAGAGAGGGGTGTGTCTTAGAACATCATTAGAGAGGGGTGTGTCTTAGAGCATCATTAGAGAGAGGGGTGTGTCTTATAACATCATTAGAGAGGGGTGTGTCTTAGAAAATCATTAGAGAGAGGGGTGTGTCTTAGAACATCATTAGAGAGGGGTGTGTCTTAGAGCATCATTAGAGAGAGGGGTGTGTCTTAGAGCATCATTAGAGAGAGGGGTGTGTCTTAGATCATCACTAGAGAGGGGTGTGTCTTAGAGCATCATTAGAGAGAGGGGTGTGTCTTAGAACATCATTAGAGAGAGGGGTGTGTCTTAGAACATCATTAGATAGGGGTGTGTTTTAGAACATCATTAGATAGGGGTGTGTCTTAGAGCATCATTAGATAGGGGTGTGTCTTAGAGCATCATTAGAGAGAGGGGTGTGTCTTAGAACATCATTAGAGAGAGGGGTGTGTCTTAGAACATCATTAGAGAGAGGGGTGTGTCTTAGAACATCATTAGAGAGAGGGGTGTGTATAGTAGTACCTTGCCGCCCCAATTCAGTAAGTCAGTCATTCATCTAGTCTGCTTCAGATGTAAGTGCTGTAGGATATAAATCCAACCATTGCTATGAATGCCAGGTTCCACTACCAACCCTCAGCTTTACTACATGCAGCTGGTACTTCTCATAGCTTTCCCTGATGTACAGCTCAGCTTTGTATTATCTTTTAAAACACCCCCACCTGTTTATAAAACTGTAGCTCTACATGGACTCTATGGACTCTATCAGTGCTGGTCTTAGTATTTATTTTCATGTTTAGAGTGTTATGGCCAACTGATGCTTAACCCATTACTTTGCTTTGTAGTTGTGTTGTTTAAAAGTAGACTCAGCGATATCACATAGATGCAGAAAGTAAACAGCATAGTGGGTCAATGTCCGCGACAACGAAGAGTGTTGAAGCACGAGGCTCGACTTCTCTACTGTTTTTGGTCCCCTGGCTATCAGGCTGTAACAGTGTGAACAGAACCCATGCACCTTCGATCTCACTCATCTCCATATCTCCGGTGCTGCTCGTGGCAATGTCATTTCGCTGAGTCTACCTTTCAGAGCTAGTTATCACTGATTAATGATATTCCTATAGTAAGAAAGTATTGTCATGTACTGTGCAGCTACACATCAGTTTTATAAACAAGCGTCAGCTATGCATTTCCGTTGACAGTCAGGCTACACAGCATGTCGTTGGAGACAATACTTTGATGACTTATACAATATGACGTTCTAATTACATTGTACAAGATTATTCATCTTTTTTTTATTGGATAATGCAAATCTAATGAGTGTTATTTTCAGACAGGTTTTAATTCATAATATGTACAGTACAGGTTATGTTTATATCGCCTTTTGTTTTTGCCGAGAAATTGATTTTTCTCTGTTAAGCTAATGCTAACGCTAACATGCTAACGCTAACATTTCTACCTCTCCCCCTCCAGTACACTACTACCGATGACTTAGATTACAGTGAGTTTTATGATTATTCTGAAGTAGAAGGAGAGACTGTTCCAACAGACGAGTATGAGGCGGGTAGTGACCCACAGGTAAACAAAACACTGAAGAAAGATACTTGTTTTGTCCTGTGGTGTCTTACTGTATCCTTTGTGCCATACCCCCCCTTTCCCAACTCTTTGTGGTCTACCGTTTACTGTATGTCTTGATGTGTCAATCAAACTTGTAATCTTATTGTAGCTATAAGGCCCACCCTCTACTCTACCGTTTACTGTATGTCTTGATGTGTCAATCAAACTTGTAATCTTATTGTAGCTATAAGGCCCGCCCTCTGCTCTCACACGTGGCGAATGCCAGCTTTTGATTGGTTTGTCTTATGTTCAGGTTTGTGTCTCAGGTTGAAAACAATTTCTGGTGTTGATGTTTACTTTCAACCCCCACCCTTCCTCTGATAAAATCAAATCAAATGTTATTGGTCACATACACATGGTTAGCAGATGTTAATGCGAGTGCAGCCAAATGCTTGTGCTTCTGTGTAGTGAAATGCATGTGCTTCCGACCGTGCAGTAACATCTAACAAGTCATCTAACAATTTCACAACAACTGCCTTATACACACAAGTGTAAAGGAATGAAAAATAATATGTACATAAAAATATATGGATGAGTGATGGCCGAACGGCGTAGGCAAGATGCAGTAGATGGTATAGAGTACAGTATATACATTTGAGATGAGTAATGTAGGGTATTTTAACATTTAAACGTGGCATTGTTTAAAGTCAATAGTGATACATTTATTACATCAATGTTTCATTATTAAAGTGGCTAGAGATTTGAGTCAGTATGTTGTCAGCAGCCACTCAATGTTAGTGATGGCTGGTTAACAGTCTGATGGCCTTGAGATAGAAGCTGTTTTTCAGTCTCTCGGTCCCAGCTTTGATGCACCTGTACTGACCTCGCCTTCTGGATGACAGCGGGGTGAACAGGCAGTGGGGTGAACAGGCATCTTTTTAGCCTTCTCAGTGTCGTCTTGTTTTTCGATCACTATCACCTTTTTCCACAGAAAGAAACGTAGTGTCTACATGAAAAAGAAAAGGGCCCGAAAGTCTCTTAAGTCTAAGGCTAAAAGCCCCTAATGTTCCTGGCCTCTAGAAAGCCAGCAGATAAAAAGGTTAGCGGTCGCTAAGAAGAAGACACAGATGAATGGCTATCAAGCAGCGGTCGGTGTAGTTCTGGCGCGGAGTATTAGTGGTGACAGTACCAGTAAAAAATAAATAACATCAGATCACATTCAGATCTCTTCCTCTGACATTTTCTGGATGGAAATCTGTGATGCTAGACTGGAAGCTATACCTAACCTCCACCTTCCTACCTGTCTGTCTCCCCCCTCTCTCTCTCTCTGTCTCTCTCACTCTCTCTCTCTCTCGCTCTCTCTCTCTCTGTCTGTCTCTTTCTCTCTCTGTCTCTCTCTCTCTCTCTCTCTCTCTCTCTCTCTCTCTCTCTGTTTCTGTCTCTCTCTCTCTCTCTCTCTCTCTCTCTCTCTCTCTCTCTGTTTCTGTCTCTCTCTCTCTCTCTCTCTCTCTCTCTCTCTCTCTCTCTCTCTCTCTCTGTGTCTCTGTCTCTCTCTCTCTCTCTCTCTCTCTCGCTCTCTTTCTCTCTCTCTCTGTCTCTCTCTCTCTCTGTTTCTGTCTCTCTCTCTCTGTCTCTGTCTCTCTCTCTCTCTCTCTCTCTAGACCCAGCAGAGTTAGAGCCAGCTGAACAGACTGCTCCTTCTGTGTTAACCTGCTTCTCTGTTCTTCTCCTTCTTTCCTTTTTTCCTGGTGCGACACAACTTTAGCTAAACAATGTAGACGGAGAATACACTGACTATACTGACAGTGAGCTTGACTACGGAACTGTAGAGGATACTCAGACTCAGTCTCCCATTGCCACCGGTGGACCGAACCAGGTAACTTTTAGATTTTCATATTTTATTTACTTTTTATTATAAGAAAGAAAGGGCAGTATTTGGAACGTGTAAGAGACAAGGAAGACCTATGAGCTAAGGAAGAATATGGTATGAAATAACAAAGACAAAACAATTCAAAAGCAATTGTTCTGTTTTGAACTTTTCTATTGACAATGGCAGAACCGTTGGACAGAGAAGATTGAACATCAGAAGCAATATGTCATGCATCATTTCATTCAATCCGCCTTAATGCTATCCAGTGACATTTAGTCTCAGATACATGACACAGAGTCACAGACAATAGTTTACAGTGTGCCTCACTGTAATAGACCAGTCTTCAACATAACGACACACAGACATGCAGTACATGAAACAATAGCTATAATTACACACTCGTGAAGTTGTATCAATATCTCACCAACAAACAGATTTTCCACTAAAGTAAATGGAACTTGAATAAGGTGTTACCACGTTGCCATAGCGTTCACCACGTGTCACAATGCCGGATTCATTTTGACCTGGTAAGGCTAAAGCTGTATAACATTACATAGACTGTAGCCTGCTCTAGCTACCTATGCCCCACCTGCTTGACTAACAACCCTGTTCCCTCCGTTGCTCATCCCTCCACCCGCCTCATCCCATCAATGCTCCCCTGTTTGGGTAACATAAGGCAGCGGAGGAGGAGATGGTTGCCGGTGACTACGTGGTCACTGGAGCCACCCCACTGGGTCAGGAGCCCCCCGCCGCCCCCGAGGCTGGCCTGGACAGTGTGGACCCCGGAGTGGACGAGTATGACTTTAAGGAGTATGACCTAGGGGGCGAGTTGGACAATAAGCAGTATGAGTATGAGGTGTATGATGAGAATGGCAATGAGCTACCCAACCCCACTGGTACCGCCGAAGAAGAGGTGGGGCTGGGGGTTCCCGCGGAAACGGAGGAACTCGCCCAGACTGCCGTAAGTATTGCACCCCTCTCCTCCGAACTTAGACTGACCGAGGGGTGTGTGTATGAACTGACCGAGGGGTGTGTGTATGAACCAGGGTCGTGGAGTCCCACTCCAGCTTACAGGCTCTCACCTCAGATTCATTGTTGCTCTAGTTTGTGTCTTGTCTTGGCATGGGGAGTCTGTCTTGGCATGGGGAGTCTGTCTTGCCATGGGGAGTTTGTCTGTCAAATCTAATCAATTCAAATTTTATTGGTCACATACACATGGTTAGCAGATGTTATTGCGAGTGTAGCGAAGTGCTTATGGGGAGTTTGTCTTGGCATGGGGAGTTTATCTATCTTGGGGAGTTTGTCTGTCTTGGGGAGTTTGTCTGTCTTGGGGAGTTTGTCTTGGCTTGGGGAGTTTGTCTTGGCTCGGGAAGTTTATCTGTCTTTGGGAGTTTGTCTGTCTTGGGGAGTTTGTCTGTCTCGGGGAGTTTGTCTGTTTTGGGGAGTTTGTCTGTCATGGGGAGTTTGTCTGTCTAGGGGAGTTTGTCTGTCTAGGGGAGTTTGTCTTGGCTTGGGGAGTTTGTCTGTCTTGGGGAGTTTGTCTTGGCTTAGGGAGTTTGTCTGTCTTGGGGAGTTTGTCTGTCATGGGGAGTTTGTCTGTCATGGGGAGTTTGTCTGTCATTGTCATGCTGTGTTTGTGGAGCCTGTCTTAGTTTGAAACATCCACCCCACTTTTCAGTCTGTGAATGTGTTTCTGTCCTCTATATGGAGGTCAGGCGTTAACACGTATGTACACGTACACACTAACACATACTCAGATCCAGCACTACTACAACTCTACCTCTCCCTGTCTCTACTTCTTTTACCACCACCACCCAGCTTCATCCTATAACCACCACCCAGCTCCATCCTATAACCACCACCCAGCTTCATCCTACAGTATAACCACCACCCAGCTCCATCCTATAACCACCACCCAGCTTCATCCTATAACCACCACCCAGCTCCATCCTATAACCACCACCCAGCTCCATCCTATAACCACCACCCAGCTCCATCCTATAACCACCACCCAGCTCCATCCTATAACCACCACCCAGCTCCATCCTATAACCACCACCCAGCTCCATCCTACAGTATAACCACCACCCAGCTCCATCCTATAACCACCACCCAGCTTCATCCTATAACCACCACCCAGCTTCATCCTATAACCACCACCCAGCTTCATCCTATAACCACCACCCAGCTCCATCCTATAACCACCACCCAGCTCCATCCTATAACCACCACCCAGCTCCATCCTATAACCACCACCCAGCTCCATCCTATAACCACCACCCAGCTCCATCCTATAACCACCACCCAGCTCCATCCTACAGTATAACCACCACCCAGCTCCATCCTATAACCACCACCCAGCTTCATCCTATAACCACCACCCAGCTTCATCCTATAACCACCACCCAGCTTCATCCTATAACCACCACCCAGCTCCATCCTATAACCACCACCCAGCTCCATCCTATAACCACCACCCAGCTTCATCCTACAGTATAACCACCACCCAGCTCCATCCTATAACCACCACCCAGCTCCATCCTATAACCACCACCCAGCTTCATCCTATAACCACCACCCAGCTTCATCCTATAACCACCACCCAGCTCCATCCTATAACCACCACCCAGCTCCATCCTATAACCACCACCCAGTTCCATTATATAACCACCACCCAGCTCCATCCTATAACCACCACCCAGCTCCATCCTATAACCACCACCCAGCTACATCCTATAACCACCACCCAGCTACATCATATAACCACCACCCAGCTCCATCCTATAACCACCACCCAGCTCCATCCTATAACCACCACCCAGCTCCATCCTATAACCACCACCCAGCTTCATCCAACAGTATAACCACCACCCAGCTACATCCAACAGTATAACCACCACCCAGCTTCATCCTACAACCACCACCCAGCTCCATCCTATAACCACCACCCAGCTCCATCCTATAACCACCACCCAGCTCCATCCTATAACCACCACCCAGCTACATCCAACAGTATAACCACCACCCAGCTTCATCCTACAACCACCACCCAGCTCCATCCTATAACCACCACCCAGCTCCATCCTATAACCACCACCCAGCTCCATCCTATAACCACCACCCAGCTTCATCCAAAAGTATAACCACCACCCAGCTCCATCCTATAACCACCACTCAGCTTCATCCTATAACCACCACCCATATCACACACACACACACACACACACACACACACTCACACACACACACACACACACACACACACACACACACACACCCTGCTTGAAATCTACTGCGTTCACCAGCACACACCCTGCTTGTATCCTTCTGCGTTCACCAGCTCACACCCTGCTTGAATCCTACTGCGTTCACCAGCTCACACCCTGCTTGAATCCTACTGCCTTCACCAGCTCAAACCCTGCTTGAAACCTACTGCGTTCACCAGCTCTGCTTGAATCCTACTGCGTTCACCAGCACACACCCTGCTTGAATCCTACTGCGTTCACCAGCTCACACCCAGTACAGAGACAGAACATCATACACTGCATAGCCGTAAGTGTCTGAGACCGTCAGGCCTAAGCTCTCACGATGGCGGGAGTCTTCTGCTCTCTCTGATTGTTTCCATGAGAAGACACCCACCGCCTCGTTCCCATCTCTGTCTGTCTGCCTGAGTGTCTCTTTGGGTTTTCCCTTGTTCTCTCTCTCTCTCTCTCTCTCTATCTCTCTCTCTCTCTCTCTCCATCTCTCCATCTCTCTCTCTCTCTCTCTCTCTCTCTCTCTCTCTCTCTCTCTCTCTCCATCTCTCTCTCTCTCGCTCTCTCTCTCTCTCGCTCTCTCTCTCTCTCCATCTCGCTCTCTCTCTCTCTATGTCTCTCTCTCTCTCTCTGTAGTATGTTTATCTGCTAGTAAGGATTGTCTAGTCTACCCTGTACATTGTCTCATGCTGATTGTACAGTATATGCATTGAATTGTAACAAATGTTAGATATTAAACCAACCTGTTGGTGGCAGGTTCAATATGAGTTATTCACTCTGATTCACCCAGTCATCCTAACACACAGTTCAATGTGAGTTGTTCACTCTAATTCACCCAGTCATCCTAACACACAGTTCAATGTGAGTTGTTCACTCTAATTCACCCAGTCATCCTAACACACAGTTCAATGTGAGTTATTCACTCTAATTCACCCAGTCATCCTAACACACAGTTCAATGTGAGTTGTTCACTCTAATTCACCCAGTCATCCTAACACACAGTTCAATGTGAGTTGTTCACTCTAATTCACCCAGTCATCCTAACACACAGTTCAATGTGAGTTATTCACTCTAATTCACCCAGTCATCCTAACACACAGTTCAATATGAGTTATTCACTCTGATTCACCTAGTCATCTTAACACACAGTTCAATATGAGTTATTCACTCTGATTCACCCAGTCATCCTAACACACAGTTCAATGTGAGTTGTTCACTCTAATTCACCCAGTCATCCTAACACACAGTTCAATATGAGTTATTCACTCTGATTCACCTAGTCATCTTAACACATAGTTACATATGATCTATATGAATACAATGACACTGCTGTCCATTTCAAGCATCTTAATCCATCCTCCTTCATGGAGACTAACACGTTGTCCACATTTCTATCTTTCTTTTTCTCTCTCTGTTCTTTATTCTCTCATTCTTGTAGTTATTGATTTTTCTGATCACACTGTTGATTGGCTGATCACACTGTTGAATGGCTGATCGCACTGTTCATTGGCTGACCACACATAACACTGTTGAATGGCTGATCACACTGTTGATTGGCTGATCACACTGTTGAATGGCTGATCGCACTGTTCATTGGCTGACCACACATCACACTGTTCATTGGCTGACCACACATAACACTGTTGAATGGCTGATCACACTGTTGATTGGCTGATCACACTGTTGAATGGCTGATCGCACTGTTCATTGGCTGACCACACATCACACTGTTCATTGGCTGACCACACATCACAGTGTTGAATGGCTGATCACACTGTTGATTGGCTGATCACACATCACACTGTTGATTGGCTGATCACACTGTTGAATGGCTGATCACACTGTTGATTGGCTGATCACACTGTTGAATGGCTGATCACACTGTTGAATGGCTGATCACACTGTTTATTGGCTGACCACACATCACACTGTTGAATGGCTGATCACACAGTTGAATGGCTTATCACACTGTTGATTGGCTGACCACACATCACACTGTTCATTGGCTGACCACACATCACACTGTTGATTGTCTGATCACACTGTTGAATGGCTGATCACACTGTTGAATGGCTGATCACACTGTTCATTGGCTGACCACACATCACACTGTTCATTGGCTGACCACACATCACACTGTTCATTGGCTGACCACACATCACACTGTTGATTGGCTGATCACACTGTTCATTGCCTGATCACACTGTTGAATGGCTGATCACACTGTTGATTGGCTGATCACACTGTTGAATGGCTGATCGCACTGTTCATTGGCTGACCACACATCACACTGTTCATTGGCTGACCACACATCACACTGTTGAATGGCTGATCACACTGTTGATTGGCTGATCACACATCACACTGTTGATTGGCTGATCACACTGTTGAATGGCTGATCACACTGTTGATTGGCTGATCACACTGTTGAATGGCTGATCACACTGTTGAATGGCTGATCACACTGTTTATTGGCTGACCACACATCACACTGTTGAATGGCTGATCACACTGTTGAATGGCTGATCACACAGTTGATTGGCTGATCACACTGTTGATTGGCTGATCACACTGTTGAATGGCTGATCACACTGTTGAATGGCTGATCACACTGTTCATTGGCTGACCACACATCACACTGTTGATTGGTTGATCACACTGTTCATTGCCTGATCACACTGTTGAATGGCTGATCACACTGTTGAATGGCTGATCACACTGTTGATTGACTGATCACACTGTTGATTGGCTGATCACACTGTTGATTGGCTGATCACACTGTTGATTGGCTGATCACACTGTTGATTGGCTGATCACACGGGTTAATTGGCTGATCACACTGTTGATTGACTGATCACACTGTTGATTGGCTGATCACACTGTTGATTGGCTGATCACACTGTTGATTGGCTGATCACACTGTTGAATGGCTGATCACACTGCTGATTGGCTGATCACATTGTTGATTGGCTGATCACACTGTTGATTGTCTGATCACACTGTTGATTGACTGATCACACTGTTGATTGGCTGATCACACTGTTGATTGGCTGATCACACTGTTGATTGACTGATCACACTGTTGATTGGCTGATCACACTGTTGATTGGCTGATCACACGGTTGATTGGCTGATCACACTGTTGATTGGCTAATCACACGTATGATTGGCTGATCACACTGTTGATTGGCTGATCACACTGTTGATTGGCTAATCACACTGTTGAATGGCTGATCACACTGTTGATTGGCTAATCACACTGTTGATTGGCTGATCACACTGTTGAATGGCTGATCACACTGTTGAATGGCTAATCACGCTGTTGAATGGCTGATCACACTTTTGATTGGCTGATCACACAGTTAATTGGCTGATCACACTGTTGATTAGCTGATCACACTGTTGATTGGCTGATCACACTGTTGATTGGCTGATCACACTGTTGATTGGCTGATCACACTGTTGATTGGCTGATCACACTGTTGATTGGCTGATCACACTGTTGATTGGCTGATCACACTGTTGATTGGCTGATCACATCATATTCTTAAAAACCATGCATCAAAATGACCTTCTTCTTCACTTGTTGAATTGCCTCTTTCATTCATCTTATCCCTCATGCCGCCCATCCCGTTGGTCATTGATCCGGTGACCTTAGCTCGGTATGAAGGAACTCACGCTGGTGTCCTCCCTGTCTTCACAGGTGGCTGGTGGTGGGGAGAAAGGCGAGAAGGGCGAACCCGCTGTGATTGAACCTGTAAGACCCAAAAACACAACACGGCTGCTTTTTAAGGGAATGTGTGTAGAATACAAATTGTGTCATACAGGAAGTTGAAAGAAACTGTTTGGTTATAAATTAATGTTTTCTTCCGTAGAGACAGGAAGAGACAGTGGGGTGGACGGTATTTCTGTTTTAAATGTGATGTGACACGATGTAAAACACTGCTGTGTTTAATTCTCGCTGTCCCATTTCTTCAATCCTGTCGTCTCTCCATCACGTTTAGGGCATGCTGATTGAAGGCCCTCCTGGACCTGCAGGCCCAGCTGTGAGTAACACATATCTATTCATCCTGAGGCCAAGGGTGCGTCCAAGATGGCACCCTATTCCCTTTGTAGTGCACTAGTTTTAACCAGGAGCCATAGGGCTCTGGTGAAAACTAGTGCACTAAATCTTTACTCAAACTTAAATGACACACTTCATTGAGTGTCTTACTGTACGTGACTTAGTGACTTAGTCTCAGTCTACAGGTCTTTCATCTCAAGTCAGGATTGAGGCCTATGTAACAACATGGTGGTGCCTCAGTTTGATTGGGTTGTGTTTCTATAGGGTCTCCCGGGCCCCTTGGGTCTACATGGACCCCCTGGTGTTGCTGGGGATCCGGGTGACAGGGTGAGTCTCTCTTCCTGTGTACCCGTCGTTCTCTGTCTATCTCTCTCTATCTCCCTCTCTCACTCGCTCTGGACACGTTCTAACTTGGCATCTTTCCTCTTGTCTTGTTGACTTCGTTTCCCAGGGTCCCGCAGGGCGGGCTGGTCTTGCAGGAGCCAACGGTTTGCCAGGTCCCCCTGGCACCATGCTCATGCTGCCAGTAAGTACCAGATCAGGAATATTGGGAATTTACATCCAATTCAACAAACACTATTATCTACCACTATTTAAATGTATTGGTAAATCAATTTTCTAACAACTGCTGATGTAAAAAGGGCTTTAAACATTAATTGATTGATCATCTTGCTTGATCCATATATTTGATTGATATTTAGATGTTCATTGTGCACAGCATGATTGTGATTTTTCTTTTGTAACGACTCTGTCTCTGTGTTCCCTCTGTATTCCTCTGTGTTCCTTTGTGTTTCTCTGTGTGTCTCTGTGTTCCTTTGTGTTTCTCTGTGTGTCTGTGTGTGTCTTTGTGTTCCTCTGTGTGTCTTTGTGTTCCTCTGTGTGTCTCTGTGTTCCTCTGTGTGTCTCTGTGTTCCTCTGTGTGCCTATGTGTGTCTCTGTGTTCCTCTGTGTGTCTCTGTGTGTCTCTGTGTTCATCTGTGTGTCTCTGTGTTCCTCTGTGTTCCTCTGTGTGTCTCTGTGTTCCTCTGTGTGTCTCTGTGTTCCTCTGTGTGTCTCTGTGTCTCTGTGTGTCTATGTGTGTCTCTGTGTTCATCTGTGTGTCTCTGTGTTCCTCTGTGTTCCTCTGTGTGTCTCTGTGTTCCTCTGTGTGTCTCTGTGTTCCTCTGTGTGTCTCTGTGTTCCTCTGTGTTCCTCTGTGTGCCTCTGTGTCTCTGTGTGTCTATGTGTGTCTCTGTGTTCCTCTGTGTGTCTCTGTGTGTCTCTGTTTTCCTCTCTGTGTCTCTGTGTGTCTCTGTGTGTCTCGGTGTTCCTCGGTGTTCCTCTGTGTTCCTCTGTGTGTCTGCGTGTTTCTCTGTGTGAAAGTTCCGTTTCGGAGGGGATGGAGAGAAGGGTCCTGTGGTGTCTGCTCAAGAGGCCCAAGCACAGGCTATTCTCTCCCAGGCCAGAGTGAGTACGTTGTGACCACACCAGGGCTGTAGCAGGCCGAAGAGGGCCAAACACCAGAGCTGTAGCAGGCCGAAGAGGGCCAAACACCAGAGCTGTAGCAGGCCGAAGAGGGCCAAACACCAGAGCTGTAGCAGGCCGAAGAGGGCCAAACACCAGAGCTGTAGCAGGGTTCAGTGTAACCTCTGGGCATGTCTCCCTTTTATTTATTAAGAAGAGAAACTCATTGGTGTTTCAGCCTTCTAGCCCTTCATTAGTATATCCTTTCACACAGCTGTAGTTTAGGGGAAGATGTGTGGGAGTGTGTGTGTGGGGGGGGGGGGATATTACAACATTACAGACCTTTTAGGTGGGATGCAGGGTGATGGGAGGGGATGTAGTGGGGCTGAGAGGTTCAGCTCGGCCTTGTACAACACTAAAAGGAGAGGCCCTGAGATATGTGCTGAACAGGCTACAGACAGAAACACAGCCTGATTGGGACACATACAGGAGGCAACAGGCAGTTAAAACACAATACATGGGGTTCATGACCCACAGGTGGGCCAGCACAGCAGATGAACAGGTGTCTGAGGAAAGACAGAGGGAGAAGAAAACGATGGGGTGAATGAGTGTAGGCCACTGCGTCGTAATGTTTCATAAGCCCATGACATCACAGAATAAGTAAGAGAAAACTGTCTGAGGTATGAGAGAGTGTCTGAGGTATGAGGTAGTGTCTGAGGTATGAGAGAGTGTCAGGTATGAGTGAGAGTCTGAGTGAGGAATAGGATGATAGGGTGTGAGGTGTGAGGTAGTGTCTGAGGTATGAGTTAGTGTCTGAGGTATGAGTTAGTGTCTGAGGTATGAGTTAGTGTCTGAGCCATGAGGTAGTGTCTGAGGTATGAGTGAGTGTGAGGTATGAGTGAGAGTCTGAGTGAGGAATAGGATGGTAGGGTGTGAGGTATGAGGTAGTGTCTGAGGTATGAGGTAGTGTCTGAGGTATGAGGTAATGTCTGAGGTAGGAGTTAGTGTCTGAGTGAGGAATAGGATAATAGGGTGTGTGGTACTGGGACATATGGAGGGTGTTCATCTGTCTCCTTCTGACTGGTGATTTGTCATCCCTTCCCCCCCTCACTCTCCCTCCCCCTCCAACACCCTCCATCCCCTCCATCTTCCCTCCCTCCCCTCCCCTCCATCCTCCTCCCCCCCTCCATCCCCCTCCATCCCCTTTCATCTACCCCACAGCTCGCCATGAGAGGTCCCTCAGGTCCAATGGGTCTCACAGGGAGATCTGGTCCAGTGGTGAGTTTTAGTTCGTCCCCCCCCTGATAACACACACAGACAGACACATCTCTCTTACCAAGTCTCCCCGTGGAAGGTGAACACAGGTCATTGACTGCCCTGTCAGAAACCTACAATGTATCGTGTCACAATTCACCCTGGCCTTTTACCCTTCTTCCTATGAGATATCTTCCTACATATAACCATCCTGAGGTATAGACCAGCTATAACAGTGCCTTCAGCCTAGAGTTTTCCATGGATGAGGCTGAGTAGAGATGAAAAACCAACTAAATTAGAGGCTCGAAGCTTCTTTTTTCAATTCTATTGCTTTCATTTTTTTGTTTGTTCTCATTTGATACCACCCTGCATCCCAAAGCTGGCTTACCTCGGAAGCTAAGCAGACTTGGTCCAGGTCGGTCCCTGGACGGGAGACAAGATGCTGCTGGAAGTGGTGCTGAAGGTCCCGTAGGGAGCACTCTTCCCTCTGGTCTAAGGAGATCCCATTGCCCCAGGGCAGTGAAGGGGACATTGCCTTGCGTAGGGTGCCGTCTTTTGGATGGGAAGTTAAACACTAACGTCACTAAAGATCCCATGGCACTTATCGTAAGAGTAAGGGCGTTAACCCTGGAGTCCTGCCTAAATCTGGCCCTCATACCGTCATGGCCACCTAATCCTTCCCCTCATTCCTAATAGGCCTATTTAACTCCTCACCTCTCCATCTGATAGCTGGCGTGTGGTGAGCGTTCTACCACAAAATGGTTGCCGTGCCTCACCAAGGAGGATGCTGCTGATTGGTGGTGGATGGAGGGGAGTTTCCCCATTACTGTGTAAAGCTCTTTGAAGACCACAGTTGGTAGAACAGCGCTATACAAAACCCAGTAATATTATATATTTTTTTCCCTTTTAAAACCAATAGTTCTTGACTTGTGAGACAAAGTGGAGCCCATTTTATGCTTTTAAAACTAGTGTCTCTATTGCTAAATCACTAGTAGTGTCTATTGCTAAATCACTAATAGTGTCTGTATTGATAAATCGCTAATAGTGCATATTGCTAAATCACTAATAGTGTCTATTGCTAAATCACTAGTAGTGTCTATTGCTAAATCATTAATAGTGTCTATTGCTAAATCACTAATAGTGTCTGTATTGCTAAATCACTAATTGTGTCTATTGCTAAATCACTAATAGTGTCTATTGCTAAATCACTAGTAGTGTCTATTGCGAAATCACTAATAGTGTCTATTGCTAAATCACTAATAGTGTCTGTATTGATAAATCACTAGTAGTGTCTATTGCTAAATCACTAATAGTGTCTATTGCTAAAACACTAATAGTGTATATTGCTAAATCACTAATAGTGTATATTGCTAAATCACTAATAGTGTCTATTGCTAAAACACTAATTGTGTCTGTATTGCTAAATCACTAATAGTGTCTATTGCTAAATCACTAATAGTGTCTATTGCTAAATCACTAATAGTGTATATTGCTAAATCACTAATAGTGTCTTTATTGATAAATCACTAGTAGTGTCTATTGCTAAATCACTAATAGTGTATGTATTGCTAAATCACTAATAGTGTCTATTGCTAAATCACTAATAGTGTCTATTGCTAAACCACTAATAGTGTATATTGCTAAATCACTAATAGTGTATATTGCTAAATCACTAATAGTGTCTATTGCTAAAACACTAATAGTGTCTATTGCTAAATCACGAATAGTGTCTATTGCTAAATCACGAATAGTGTCTATTGCTAAATCACTAATAGTGTATATTGCTAAATCACTAATAGTGTCTGTATTGATAAAACACTAGTAGTGTCTGTATTGATAAATCACTAGTAGTTTATATTGCTAAATCACTAATTGTGTCTGTATTGCTAAATCACTAATAGTGTCTATTGCTAAATCACTAATAGTGTCTATTGCTAAATCACTAGTAGTGTCTATTGCTAAATCACGAATAGTGTCTATTGCTGAATCACTAATAGTGTCTATTGCTAAATCACTAATAGTGTCTGCATTGATAAATCACTAGTAGTGTCTATTGCTAAATCACTAATAGTGTCTGTATTGCTAAATCACTAATAGTGTCCATTGCTAAATCACTAATAGTGTCTATTGCTAAAACACTAATAGTGTATATTGCTAAATCACTAATAGTGTATATTGCTAAATCACTAATAGTGTCTATTGCTAAAACACTAATAGTGTTTGTATTGATAAAACACTAATAGTGTCTGTATTGATAAATCACGAATAGTGTCTATTGCTAAATCACGAATAGTGTCTATTGCTAAAACACTAATAGTGTCTATTGCTAAATCACTAATAGTGCCTGTATTGATAAAACACTAGTAGTGTCTGTATTGATAAATCACTAGTAGTTTATATTGCTAAATCACTAATTGTGTCTGTACTGCTAAATTACTAATAGTGTATATTGCTAAATCACTAATAGTGTCTGTATTGATAAATCACTAGTAGTGTCTATTGCTAAATCACTAATAGTGTCTGTATTGCTAAATCACTAATAGTGTATATTGCTAAATCACTAATAGTGTCTATTGCTAAAACACTAATAGTGTCTGTATTGATAAATCACTAATAGTGTCTATTGCTAAATCACTAATAGTGTCTATTGCTAAAACACTAATAGTGTCTATTGCTAAAACACTAATAGTGTCTATTGCTAAATCACTAATAGTGTCTATTGCTAAATCACTAATAGTGTCTGTATTGATAAAACACTAGTAGTGTCTGTATTGATAAATCACTAGTAGTTTATATTGCTAAATCACTAATTGTGTCTGTATTGCTAAATCACTAATAGTGTCTATTGCTAAATCACTAATAGTGTCTATTGCTAAATCACTAGTAGTGTCTATTGCTAAATCACGAATAGTGTCTATTGCTGAATCACTAATAGTGTCTGCATTGATAAATCACTAGTAGTGTCTATTGCTAAATCACTAATAGTGTCTGTATTGCTAAATCACTAATAGTGTCCATTGCTAAATCACTAATAGTGTCTATTGCTAAAACACTAATAGTGTATATTGCTAAAACACTAATAGTGTATATTGCTAAATCACTAATAGTGTATATTGCTAAATCACTAATAGTGTCTATTGCTAAAACACTAATAGTGTCTGTATTGATAAAACACTAATAGTGTCTGTATTGATAAATCACGAATAGTGTCTATTGCTAAATCACGAATAGTGTCTGTATTGCTAAATTACTAATAGTCTATATTGCTAAATCACTAATAGTGTCTGTATTGATAAATCACTAGTAGTGTCTATTGCTAAATCACTAATAGTGTCTGTATTGCTAAAACACTAATAGTGTCTATTGCTAAAACACTAATAGTGTTTGTATTGATAAAACACTAATAGTGTCTGTATTGATAAATCACTAGTAGTTTATATTGCTAAATCACTAATTGTGTCTGTATTGCTAAATTACTAATAGTGTATATTGCTAAATCACTAATAGTGTCTGTATTGATAAATCACTAGTAGTGTCTATTGCTAAATCACTAATAGTGTCTGTATTGCTAAATCACTAATAGTGTCTATTGCTAAATAAATAGTAGTGTCTATTGCTAAAACACTAATAGTGTATATTGCTAAAACACTAATAGTTTCTGTATTGATAAAACACTAATAGTGTCTGTATTGATAAATCACGAATAGTGTCTATTGCTAAATCACGAATAGTGTCTATTGCTAAATCACTAATAGTGTCTATTGCTAAAACACTAATAGTGTATATTGCTAAAACACTAATAGTGTATATTGCTAAATCACTAATAGTGTATATTGCTAAATCACTAATAGTGTCTATTGCTAAAACACTAATAGTGTCTGTATTGATAAAACACTAATAGTGTCTGTATTGATAAATCACGAATAGTGTCTATTGCTAAATCACGAATAGTGTCTGTATTGCTAAATTACTAATAGTGTATATTGCTAAATCACTAATAGTGTCTATTGCTAAATAAATAGTAGTGTCTATTGCTAAAACACTAATAGTGTATATTGCTAAATCACTAATAGTGTCTATTGCTAAATCACTAATAGTGTCTATTGCTAAATCACTAATAGTGTCTATTACTAAATCACTAATAGTTTCTATTGTTAAATCACTAGTAGTGTCTATTGTTAAATCACTAATAGTGTCTGTATTGATAAATCACTGGTAGTGTCTATTGTTAAATCACTAATAGTGTCTAGATTCAGATGCTCTAAAATGTCTATCCAGCCCTGCAATTGAACCCCACAATTTTAGACTTAAGTTTATGTTTTCTCACTACAATATACAGTATGATCATGATACGTTAATATATACAGTTTGTCATGTTTAACGGATGATAATATCCATGGTTGAGTGCATACTAATTGGTTGGCTTGCCAACCGAAGCACATGCAAAGTCAATGGGACAAACTGGATGAATTAGCTACCTAGCTAGCCAGGTAGATAGTTTTTTGTATGTTAAACTAGCAGACCTAGCTAGATTAAAACCATTCACTTTGTTCTACTTTATGATTCTGAAGTTAGAAGTTTGCTTAATCTATTTGTCTTTATGTCTGTAATGCCACACCTAACACCTCTTTATTGTGGCAGTCAACTGGCAATAACAAGCTACAGGAGATGAGCAAATCAATGGGGAAATTAAGTTTTAAATGAATCTTAACTACCCGTCAAATGTTTTGACACACCTACTCATTCAAGGGTTTTTCTTAATTTTCTATTTTCTCCATTGTAGAATAATAATGAAGACATCAAAATTATGAAATAAAACATATGGAATCATGTAGCAACGAAAAAGTGTTAAACAAATCAAATATTTTTTATATATTGAGATTGTTCAAAGTAGCCACCCTTTGCCTTGATGACAGCTTTGCACACTCTTAGCATTCTATCAACCAGCTTCCTGAGGAATGCTTTTCCAACAGTCTTGAATGGAGTTCCCACTGGCTGAGTGGTGTTCTGTTCCAGCCAATAGGACACCTCTCTGGCTGAGTGGTGATGATCCAGCCAATAGGACACATCTCTGGCTGAGTGGTATTATGATCCAGCCAATAGGACATCTCTCTGGCTGAGTGGTGTTATGATCCAGCCAATAGGACATCTCTCTGGCTGAGTGGTGTTATGATCCAGCCAATAGGACACCTCTCTGGCTGAGTGGTGTTATGATCCAGCCAATAGGACACCTCTCTGGCTGAGTGGTGTTATGATCCAGCCAATAGGACACCTCTCTGGCTGAGGGGTGATGATCGAGCCAATAGGACTAACAAGGTTTGTGTCCATGCTTCTCATTGGTCCATCTTTCTCTCAGGGTGTTCCTGGTTCGTCTGGACTTAAAGGTGATGCCGGAGACCCTGGTCCTCAGGTGAGAGGTTCAACACATAGCTGGAGACTACTAAACCCACTCATAATCATACTGCACATAACTTAGACAGAGTTACTGTTCCTATACCTCACTACAGTTACCTATACCTCACTACAGTTACCTATACCTCACTACAGTTACCTATACCTCACTACAGTTACATGTATCTAACTACAGTTACCTGCAACTACAGTTACCAAACCTCACCACAGTCACCTATACCTCACTACAGTTACCTGTATCTAACTACAGTTACCTATACCTCACTACAGTTACCTCTACCTCACTACAGTTACCTATACCTCACTACAGTTACCTGTATCTAACTACAGTTACCTCTACCTCACTACAGTTACCTGTATCTAACTACAGTTACCGGTATCTAACTACTGTTACCTCTACCTCCCTACAGTTACCTATACCTCTCTACAGTTACCTATACCTCACTACAGTTACCTATACCCCACTACAGTTACCTGTATCTAACTACAGTTACCTATACCTCACTACAGTTACCTATACCTCACTACAGTTACCTGTATCTAACTACAGTTACCTCTACCTCACTACAGTTACCTGTATCTAACTACAGTTACCTATACCTCACTACAGTTACCTGTATCTAACTACAGTTACCTGTAACTACAGTTACCTATACCTCACTACAGTTACCTGTATCTAAC